>NW_020172463.1:2420867-2457757 GCF_003031525.2 Neophocaena asiaeorientalis asiaeorientalis | reverse complement strand
AACTCGGGGAAAGAGTGAATGTTATGTGACGAGACATCTTATCTTGGGTTCCCTGTCTGTGATAGGATACAAAGGAGGACCTTGAACAGAAATGTAAATTCAGTGTAAAAACTCTGTATGTCAAGTGAAAGCGGCATAGTATTCTAACGATGCATTGACTAAAGGAAGGAAGTATCTACTAACATTTTCAAATGGAAATTTTCAGTGTAGTATAGCCCCTCAAGAGTAAAAATCATTCTCAAATATTTGTCATCATTCTTCTTTTTCACTTACATACTTCATGGTTGTGTTTAAGGAGGAAGATAAAAAATGTGGCAAGTTAGAAATAGTCCAATTTCCAATGATGAATTGGGAGATTGGGATTGATATATATACACTAATATGTATAAAATGGATAACTAATACAAACCTTCTGTATAAAAAAATAAATAAAATTCTAAAATTAAAAAAAATATATTTGCCTTAGGATAAATTCCTGGGGTCAAAGGATATTAAACATTTTAAAGAAAAAAAAAAAAGAAGAAATTGTCCAATATCATTTGGTTCTTGGGACATCATTTTTGTATAGGGAACACTGATTGCAGAATCAGCTTTAAAGAAAATTAAAATGAACAGGAATCTCGA
This sequence comes from Neophocaena asiaeorientalis asiaeorientalis, assembly GCF_003031525.2. NCBI lineage: Eukaryota > Metazoa > Chordata > Mammalia > Artiodactyla > Phocoenidae > Neophocaena > Neophocaena asiaeorientalis. Next base: position 2,457,133 of record NW_020172463.1, on the reverse strand, counting down.
CCCTAGGAAACTGTCTATAGAACTGTTATTTTTAAAACAGAATCAATATCTTACACCATTAATGATACTAAGCAAAGAAAATAGGTGCTGTGGGAAAGACTGAGTTTTTTTTCTCTTCATGTACTTTAAGATTGATCTAAGAATTCACAACTTAAACTGCTGGGGTTATGATTTAAATATTACTAAATAAAGAATTTGGAAGGAAAATGTAATGTTTTTATAAGTTATTTCCCCATTTATTTTATTTACTCTAAAATAGTCAGCTCTATTTTATATATACATACAATACCAGAGACAGAAATTTTACTTCCATTATTATTGTAAAAACTACTCATTTTGGATTGATACTTGATTTATGTCTTGAAATAGAGAGGAAGTCAAAGAAGGCTATCATCTTGGTGGCTAAGTTTTTACTACTCTCTTGGGTTGTTGGTGCATATTCACCGCATGCGCATTTAGAGGGACAGCAGATGCCAAATGAGGATATCAGGAAGAAAACTGGTTTTTATGAAAGCTCAGGTTTGCAGCAGGTGAGGATGTTTTAGTTTAGAAAAGAAGTTCAGGAACCATGTTAGGAGTGTTTGGTATTAGAGAGGAGAATGTTTCAGATGATAACTGTCATCCTACTCCAGATGTTCTTCAAACTGGAGAAATTACCAAGGCAGAAATGAGCATCCAGGCTCACAGATGGCTTTTCTGCTTACAGTGCTTTGCTGATTAATCATTTTGAACAAATACTTTTCTTTAGTATGTCTAATCCATAGGCATTCGGAAAAAATTTTGCCAAACTTTGTAATGGACTATTGCAGAAGAGTTAAGAGACTTGCTGCTCACACCTGTGTACACTGTTGAACTCTTTGCATGACCTCTTACTATACACAGTTGATAATAAAGTAGAATTTTAAAATATCAGACTTACAAACTGTGTAAGGCAACTTTGCATTAAAATAATATTAGCTTTCAGACCCATCCGAAGGCCTGCATGTGGGAAGCAGATGAATTTCCTAGGTAGCTGAAGGATTTGCCAAAAGGAATTTCTGGAGTCTTTTCTTTATGGTTATATACAAACCATAACTAAATAATGAGTGAGTATCACCAGGTATGAAATATTTGCTTCAACTACCTGAGCAAATGTTTGCGAAAAGAAAATGAGGACTTTTTTTTAAAACTGAAAGGGGCAGTTATTTGCAGCACATTTACAAGTAGGCTTTGTTTGAATGAGTGAATAAATGAAAACAATCGGTGATGTGAGGGCAACAGAGACACATCCAAAGAGTCAGCAAGAACAGCTGTGCTTGGGGCTTCCCTGGTGGCGCAGTGGTTAAGAATCCGCCTGGCAATGCAGGGAACACGGGTTCGAACCCTGGTCCGGGAAGATCCCACATGCTGCAGAACAACTAAGCCCGTGTGCCACAACTACTGAGCCTGTGCTCTAGGGCCTGCGAGCTACAACTGCTAAGCCCGCGTGCCACAACTACTGAAGCCCGTGAGCCTAGAGCCCATGCTCTGCAACAAGAGAAGCCAATGCAATGAGAAGCCTGTGTACTGCAATGAGGAGTAGCCCCCAGGGCTTCCCTGGTGGCGCAGTGGTTGAGAGTCCGCCTGCCGATGCAGGGGACACGGATTCGTGCCCCGGTCCAGGAAGATCCCACATGCCGCGGAGCGGCTGGGCCCATGAGCCATGGCCGCTGAGCCTGCGCGTCCGGAGCCTGTGCTCCGAACGGGAGAGGCCACAGCAGTGAGAGGCCCGCGTACAGCAAAAAAAAAAAAAAAAAGTAGCCCCCGCTCACCACAGCTAGGGAAAGCCCACGCGCAGCAAGGAAGACCCAATGCAGCCAAAAATAAATAAATAAAATAAATTTATAAAAAAAGAAAAGCTGTGCTTGCCAGGGAAAACTATTTATTTTAACAAAATATAACAGTGTTGCTCATGGTGTGTGTGATATGTTAAACACCTGCATCAAAGTCACTTGGAGAATGTACACAAAATGCAAAGTCAGTGACCCTACCCTAAAACTTTTGTTTCAGAAACTCTGGGAATGTAGGACCAGGAATCTGAACTTTTAACAAGCTCCCCAGGTATTTTTTACACCCTTTAGTATTTCAGAACTAAAGGGCATACTATATTCAAGAAGGAGATAAATTTGGAAGGGTAGTTTGGAGCCAGATTTTAGAAATATAAATGCCAGGCTAAGAGATCTAGGTTTTATTCAGGGAGGAATGGAGAGCCATTGAATAATTTTAGCAGGAAAAGGACACAAAAAAGATACTTTGGGAAGGTTAACACTGCAGGAACATGAAAGAGGACTATTTTCTGGGCTATTCTGGGTGAAGTGAGGACAGTTGTAAAGATGGGTTAAATTTTAACCTGGAATTTTGAGGATCAAGAATTTATTAGTTGGGGAGAAAAAAAAAAGTTCATTAGATGGGCCAAGGAGCAGGCCTTCTGTGTGAAAGAAACAATGTTTTCAAAGGTGCAGAAGTTTGTAAGAAACACAGCATGTTCTGAGGATCACAAATGTTTTGGCAAAGCAGCGGTGAAAGTTGAGGATGAGAAGTTACAAAAAGGAAGGCCAAAAATTTTTCCGGGATTTTCATTGTGAAGGGCTGTGTATATTTCTTAAAGAACTGACTCTTCCTTGAGCTTTCCCATACTGATGTAGTTGTACCCCTGGGTGCTGTCAGGTGGGAGGAGCAAAGATATGAACCAGGGTATAAAAAATTGACAGGATACACATGGTGCATTTTTGCAACGTGTCACTTTTATTTGATGATTTGAAGCAAAAGAAAATTTTGAAATTAAAATGAGTTAAGTATATCATGGAGAATACTGCAGAAAACACATATATTTTTTTAAAAAATGGATTTCAATGAAATATTAGTTCATTGGATATAGATGAGACTGGCCACTTAGAGGAAACCCTCTGAAACCTGACCTTTGAGGGATTATGTATATCTTAATCTATCATTTGAAATACTTGGGGGGAAGATTGAGAAATGCTGCTAGGCGAGAGAAATGATCAGATTTATGTTTTAGATTCTGGTACCATTATGGAGGATGAAGTGGAGAGGAGGGGGATCATTTTAAAAGTTACTGCAGTAGTAAATTTGTGGGTGAGAAAGTGAAGTAAGGCAGACAGTGAGCATGCAAAGCGGAGGTGAAGGTAGATTTATAATAATGTTTACGTTAAGGCTCTGGTTTCCAGGCTAGTGCTATTTATTCTCCGTCTGTTCATTTACTAAGCACTTGAGTACTTACTATGTGCCATACCTACTGTGAGCCAAGCTCTGAAGATACAAAGAAGATATGAAACTTCCTCTGGGGAACATCATAGTTGTTTTCACAAACTGACAGTGAAAATAGAGTAAAATTACTTGTATTAGTAAAAATAATAGAAAAAACAAAACAAAACACCTTTCTAGTGCCTTGCATAGTGCCTAACACATAGTAGTCAGTAAGTATTTGGAATGCATGGAGCTGGCCTTGATAATGTTCTTTCTCCAAACATGAGCTTTTTGTTTTATTTTTAATTGGGAGAATAGAATAGAAGCATCTCCCATATAGTTTGAAATGTAAAAAGAGGTTATCTCCACCAAGGCAACAAAATGCTGCTAGCAATAAATCATTCTTTTATAGTATGCAAAGGAAAATTGGATAGTTTTTTTTTTCCCACTGAACATTGCCAGTAGCTGTTCCAAGAAATGTTCTCCATTCCTAATCTTCTTAAAATGAATTTTTAAACAAAACGTTAAAAGCACACTTTGCAAATCAGTTACCAGAAAGTATAATAATGGGCAATGGCTAGCACACAAAGCTGTATAATGGTCCTCCTACTTTGGCAAACCATTTATAAAGGCAGAAAATTAATCAAAATTAGCATCACATCCTTAGACTATGTTCTCTTACATAAATATTCTGTATCTTTAAATTTCTACATGATCTGCTCTGACAGTTGTGAAAGTATAACCCCATATGAAAATCTCAAGAATAAAGCTTTTGCAAAAGCCTCCCATTATATGTTCTGTTTTTTTCTACTTGCCAATTAAAAAAAATAAATCAGGTCAACAACTCAAGTATGAATTTAATATTTTTTGCAAACACCCCATGCTGTTAAAATAATGCCTTACTTTTTTTTAGTACTTTACAGTTTGCAACATACTTTTGCATAATACTCTTATTCAGTCCTTAACACCACCCTTTGAAGTAAGCAGCACAGAGCTTTCCCTCACTTTACAAATTAGTAAACTAAGCCTCAGAGAGGTTAAATAGTGTGCCCATGATCACTTACCTATATATTGGCAAACCAAGACTAGTTTCCTATATTTTAGCTAGGTCTGCTAATATTGAGGTAATAGCATAATAACTGATAACAAGACATATATATTCATATGTTCGTTCATTCAGGGATCCAATAAATGCTTATTTTGCACTTACTATGCCCTTGATTCTGCTCTGTCCGCTGCAATAAAATGGAAGACAAGTCAGACATAGCCCCTTCTTTCATGAGTTTTCAGTCTGGGTACACATTTATATTGCCAAACATGAATTAGACCAAATATATTTTAATCAAAATATATATTCAATTTACCTAGACTAATCTCTAAATATTTTAGTTATATTTTCTGTCATTTCATACGAAGAAAAAAGGAAAAGTTAGTTTCCAGTTTTGACTAGAACCATATGTAGCATGTTACGTCTTATCCTATGTATTACTGCTTTTATTTAAACATTTTACCCGTGTTGAAATTCCTGGAATGATGAAGATTTACCTAGAAATTTTCCTTTGTTATATTATTATTATTATATTTCCTTATTTCCTTAATAATCAGTAATCCTGAAATGACAGAATTTTTGGAAATGTTAAATTTGAAGAAAGCAGCTGTATTTTCAGGCAGATTATGAATGTATTCCAGCTATAGTTAAGTGGTCACAAATATTATAGTAAAGGAATGCAAGAACTATTAGACGTACTCTGACTTTTTCACCTAATCATGGATTGTAGGTATTTCACCTGATTTTTTTCTTAGGATTTTTTTTTTTTCTTGAAAGTTTACCAACAACAGGGAATAGTGGGAATAAACATTCTATTCAAGCTTAAAAATAATAAATAGGGAGAGTCAAACCTCATAACCAATAAAAAGAATAATACCAAATATAAGTCAAGCAAGATTTAGTATATCATCTTATTACTTGGCCCACAGAATCTGGAGTCTTCTATTATTGGGATTAAGCTATATTGGAGGAAGTTTTAGCTAATATACTGGACTCTGAAAACTGAAAATATATGACATTTTTCCTTTCTGCTAACATATGGTATATTGATGTGCACCAACATGACTTCAAATTCTATTTTAGTTTTCACAATTTTCACATTACTTGTCCAAAAATATGCAATTGGAAGCTTAATAGGCAAGTATGGTTTGAAGGATAGAGTGGAAAAGTGAGAGGGATTATGTGATTGGGAAGAGCTTTATGTTAAGATGAAGCTTGATTTATATATTTAAAGATGGATATTTGTCTATACAAAAACGGAGGGTGTGATAAGCACGTTTATTAACAGTGAAGGAGCATAAGTAATGAGAAGTGTGTGTGTATGTGGTGGATGAAACAGGCTCAGGAAACTGTAAAAAACAGTAAAGCTGTAGGGGAGATTTTTCACTGGGAAAATAGTATTATAAAAGGTTAGAAATTATCTTTCATGGGATGAGCTCCAATTACAGAGGACCTTGTTAGGTTGTGAGAAGGCAGGAGCTACTGGAGGTTTTATAGCAGTGTTTGACATGGTAGATGAACCTGTCGGTGGTAAACTGCATGGACTGGAGGAAACCTGGGAGGTCAAAAAAGCTATGGAAATGATACCGGAGAGAAGTGAGGAGGGTCAGCCAAACTTTGTAGCTTTTATCTCAGGAGATTAGAATTCGTGTCTTAGCTAAACTGCTTCTATAGCCAGCTATAAAGCCCGAGCAAGACTCAATCTCTTTGTATCAGTTTCATTGCAAAGTGAAAGGGTTGCCTTGTGTTGACCTAAAATATTGCGGCAAAAATTTCGTTCAGGTTTTTCCATAACATCTTATGGAAAAACCCAAACGAGCTTTTTGGCCAAACCAGTAATAAAACAGCCAATTATTTTAGCAGCAAAATGGGCTTATTCAGGAACAGCAAAGAATTGCAGTTCAGGACATGCAATCTATGGTGAGCCACGGGCAAGTTTAGAGGGCAAAAGAGAGGAATATTCTTTTATAGAGGAGAAAGGGGGATTGGCAGGGGCTGTTATAAACAAAGAGTCCATTGGAGGAAACTAGGAGTTCTGAAGTGCAGCTGTCTTATTATTGGCTGGGCTGTGTCCTGGCAAGGAGAAATTCTTCCTTTCTACTGCTGAGTTGTGAAGTAGTAACTTCTTCCTTTTGGAAATGCAAAGGTATGTCTCTTCCTGTTAGGTCTGCAGTTAATATCAAGTGGAGGTGTGGGAGCTCCCCATTCCAGCCTCCCAACTCCATTTTAAATGAGGTTTCTGTTTATTAATTTTCATACCTGCTACATAATATCTAATCTTCTTTCTCGCTCTAAAGTTCTATGTGAGTATGAAGAATCATTTCTTAAAACTGGATAAAACAGCTTTTTCATCTACTTCCAAAAAAAGCCTATTAATGGTCTCAAAGAAATATGGCTAACTTACAGTTAAGGCATATGGCTGATTTCCTGGTAACCTGCCTCTCTTGTTAGATGTTCTCTGGCATACTTCTAACCTCTGCATCTTCCTCTTCATGTGGCTACCTTGTTGTGCCACAGCTTGCCTTGAGCCCAGCTGTGTCAGGAATCATGGTCTTGCTTTAATTTAGCCAGTTAGGTTCATGACTTATCTAAATGAGCTGTTCTGACTCATTTTGAAGTCTTGGTTTTACAAATATGTTGTTGCTGCTGCTCTTTATCTCCTTCAAGTCATTATTAATTCAGAAGCCCAAAGCTAGGCGCTTGATTCATTTTTGATGAACCCTATCAAAAAAGTAGCTGCCAAGTTTCCTCAGCTATGATATCAGCTCTCCCCTACCATATTAAAGCAAATGTGGCCTAAAATAAAATATACAAAATTAATCGCTGAGTCTCTGAACTCTGATTTCTGCTGAAGCTTCTTTAATCTCTCAAAAATTTTTTTGTCTCACAGGTAAACATAGGTAAATTTTAAAAGTACATACAACTGTGCACTTTTTAGTCCTCAAAGACATTATTATTTTAGTGCCCATGTAAGACTACCAAAGCCTTTAAATTAATCCCTGGCATTCTAAATTCTATGGAAATTACCATAAACTCTGAACTCTTGAAATCAGGAGAAAGGTGTATGTAAAGTGTTTGTTATCTGTAAAGCAATATATGTTATTGTTATTCTAATTATCACTATGATGCAATGTTTCATGTTTGAAAATGTGGATATAGGCACAGAAACTTGTACAAATGTGCTTTGGCATGGCACACATGGGTAACAGAGGTAATTTTGGCTTTGATTTTTTTTTTTCCTTTCCTCAAAGATGACATGGAGCCTCTCTTGTAAGCTCAGGATGATTGCATGTGGTTACCATCTATGGCTCTCCCTCTTGGCCTTCCAGGCAACATGGTGTTTTTTGTGTTTTTTTGGTTGTTGTTTTTCTTTTTGCGGTACGCGGGTCTCTCACTGTTGTGGCCTCTCCCGTTGTGGAGCACAGGACGCGCAGGCTCAGCGGCCATGGCTCATGGGCCGAGCCGCTGCGCGGCATGTGGGATCCTCCTGGACCGGGGCACGAACCCGTGTCCCCTGCATCGGCAGGCGGACAACGTGGTGTTTTGATGAACTATACATCCTCATCCCTGTGAGATGCCTGCGAGCATGCTGTGCCTGTTGTTGTCATGTCCCATCCACTAGTGATTGTGTCACTTTGCTTTATGCTGTGGCTGCAGTGAATCCTGAGGAACTGTTTTGAGCTGCTATTAGAGGCAAGAAACATGATACTGTTTATTATTGTAACTATAAACTCAGTGCGGTATCTCGAATAACTCAATGAGAGAGCCCCATTGCACAAAGTTTCAGAGGTAATAGATTCTTTCCCAGGGAGTGGTGAACATCCATTTTATTTAAAAACATGTCTTTCTTGACCTTGAAAGACTCCTTGATTGCTCACCAAATTAAGAACAAATGCCTGAGGCTCACATTTCCATCCTTTCTCAAGAAGGGACCAATAAGCCTTTACAGCTTTATCATTTGCTCTTTCTTACATGTGCCCTTGCTACTTACAAGGGAACTGCTCACCATGGTCCGTTCTATTAAAATGTCCTATCTGCCTCATCTCTTTCTGGAAAGATTCTACCCTTATTTCATTGCTAATATCAAATGACACCTCCTGCAAAGAACTATTTCCTGATGTCTGTACCTAAAATAACCAGTATTTATCAAGAACTTAATAAATACTTGCTGCATACATGAATGAATGAACCACAACCAATAGATTCTCCCCTTCTAATCTCCAGAAATTTTTATCTTTTGACAACAAGTTTATATTTTAGTTATTTTTATGTATATTAATCTTCCCACCTCCTAGACACATGGGTAATAGAGGTAATTTTGGCTTTGATTTTTTTTTTTTCCTTTCCTCAAAGGTGACATGGAGCCTCTCTTGGAAGCTCAGGATGATTGCATACTGAGTTTACAGAGTAAACTCAGTAAAGGCAGAGACAACATCCTATTCATCTATTCATCATTATATCCCTTCCAGCACATACAGAGCACATAGTAGGTACTTGGCAAGTTTCTCTTGAATTGGCCTGAACTATGTGTCCTAATTGCTAATAAAGCCTGTACATGGCATGAAGAGATGGCAAACTGTCAGTGAAATTTTAAATGGTATCTGAGTATCCCAGTCTTGGATCTAATAAGTTTTAGAGTCAGTTAGTTGGTACTAATAACTTGGTCTAGACTTCACCGCATTTTACCTCCAACCTAGTCTCCCTGTCATTAGTTCCGGTCATTTGTGTTTTTATCTTTTTGTCCACTTATAGTATACCTTTCCCCACCCCCTGATGATACTAGAAAATTTGACAGGAAAAATCTGTGAGAAATGTATAGATCATTTGTGCACATACTATAGAGTGTGTATCATACTATAGAACTAATTGTGAATCTTGATTTTTTTTTACCATAACACTGTATTGTGACTCGTTTCACATCATAGTTTTTCAAAAACTTAAGTTTTAATGGTTATGTAATATCTTCTCCCATGAATGAAAAACTTCTAAAACCTCATTCTCCTCCTTTAATAGCTTTTATATGTTAATGACATTAACCAATTGTCATATTTGCTGAGAGTTTTTCCTAGTTTTCCCTTTGTACATGTCTATTTTGATATTTTTGACTTTGCAAATTTTTTTTTTTTTTTTTTTTTTGCGGTACGCGGGCCTCTCACTGCTGTGGCCTCTCCCGCTGCCGAGCCTGTGCTCCGGACGCGCAGGCTCAGCGGCCATGGCTCACGAGCGCAGCCGCTCCGCGGCATGTGGGATCCTCCCGGACCGGGGCACGAACCCGTGTCCCCTGCATCAGCAGGCGGACTCTCATCCACTGCGCCACCAGGGAAGCCCTGCAAATTTTTTTTTCTCTAATGAGGTGATCAGTTTTTTCCCATCTTGACTTCTGTTTGGTACATAGAAATATCTTCATCATCTCCAGAGATTTAACAGTCACTTATATTTTTCATCTTTTTATGGTTATATTTTGTGTGTCATGTGTAAATTATGTAGAATTTATATTGGTGCATGAAAATATTGGTTTTAGTGTTTGTTTTTATTGCCCACATCATTTTATTCACTTTCTCTATGCTAGATAATAAACATTTATTGAGCACTTTCTATGTGCCATATACTTTTCTAGTCTTTGCATGTGTTAACTCAGTTAATTCTAGCCAAAATCTTACGAAGTTGATCCTATTACTACCTTCCATTTTGCTGATAAAGAACTTGAAGCATAGAGGAGTTAATTAACTTATCCATGATTACCCAAGTACCAGTTTGGGATTAATTCCCAGGCAGTTTGGGTCCAGAGATCATGTTCATAACTACTATACTAAACTGGACTTACTAAACTATCACTTTCTTCTCCACGGGTTTGTGATAGTCCCTCATCATATAAGTTATATATACCATAACCTGTTTCAATGCTCTCTACTTTGTTGCATTGATCTGTTAATCAGATACTTACATTTATCTCACACTATTTTAACTATTTGAAAACATATTTTTATCTAAAGAGCCCCTTCAGGTATTTGAAATGATTATTGCTAGGTTTGGCTGTTGTTCTTGTGAATGAAATCCTTTCTCCTCCATTATATCTAGTAAATTCATATTACCAATGTTTATACATTTATTTATTTATATTTGCTTAAATATTTCTCCTTTGTCCAGTGACTATTTTGAACTTTCTCGTTGATAAGGTGTTTAGTTTTGGTTTTGCTTTGTTTTCGTTAAAGAGACTTGCTTAGACTGTGTAGGTATACAGTCAGATTGCCTTAATAATTTGGTCTCCTCCTTTTTGATTTGTTTCAAAAATTATTTTGTTACAGCCTCCAGAATAATTTTAAATAACATTATTAAAATTGAGTATTATTTCTTGTTTCTGGTTTTAATATTGTTTCATTTTTGTGATGTTAGATGCTGCATTATCTATCATTGCTGCTTTTCTAGGAATTTTTTATCATGAAAATATGTGACATGCTCTACCATTGTTTCAAGGATATATTGAAATTCTAGTAGCTTATTCTGTTAGACTCATTATTGTGGTGAAACTTTTTTTAAATTTTCCACTATTAAACTATCCCAACAATTCTAAGTAAAAAGTTAAAATAACCTACAATGGCCTTATTTGGCCATTGTAGGTTATTTTAACTTTTTATTTTGAAATAATTTTTGACATAGAAAAGTCCCAAATATAGTACAGAGAGTTCCTGTGTACCTTTACCCAGATCCTCTAATGTAATATCATACAAAGCCATAATACGGTTATTAAAGCTAGAAAATTAACATTAATACAATACTATTAAACAAACTACATACTTTATTTGGATTTCAGCAGTCTTTCTACTAATCTAAATGAATATCAAATATCTAGAGATAATGAAGATAATTTTTATATTAAAAAAAAAGTCCAAAAGGGGAAAATGGAATATTTTATTAGGAAAAAATTTAAACTTGCATATGTTACAAATATTATAGACATGAACAGAAGGAAAATTAGGATATCTGTTATGGAAAATATGAAAATAGTTTAATGTCATTAACATTTAAAGAGCTAGTAAAGAGAAGAATGAGTCCAGAATTCCACTTTGCATTTAGTTCTTATGTCTTCTCAATCTTTTCTAGTGTATGACATTTCCTCAGTCTTTCCTTTTCTTTTTTTACCTTGATATATTTGAAGAACACTGATCAGTTACTTTGTAGAATGTCCCTCAGTTTAGGTTCATTTGATGTTTTTCCATTATTGGATTGAGGTTTGGCAAGAACATCATGAAGTGATATCTTGCCCTTCTTAGTGCATCACGTCTGGAAGAACATTATGCCCATGTGGCTTATTACTGTTGATGTTAACTTTGATCACTTGTTTAAGGTTATGTTTTCCAGGGCTTCTAGTGTAAAGTTCTTATTTTTCTCTTTGTAATTATTAAGTATCTTGTGGACAGCCAGTTGGTGACTATGAAAATATTTTATGTAAATATTTTTCCCACTCATTTTATCATCTACCAATAATTTTCCCCTGAAACTATTATTACTCTAGTAATTTGCCTAATAATGGTGATTTTCTGTTTTCATTTCTTCCACACTTATTAATTAATATTCTACTGGATGGAATAGCTGTTTTGAATTCCCCTTTAATTTTTTTTTTCAGTTTAATTATTTATTTGTATTAGTATGGGCTAGCAGATATTTATTTTAGTCAGTGGTTTAAAACCCATTACTACTAGTCTGGGTTTTTTGTTGTTTGTTTGTTTGTTTAAATTTTCCCAGATTTGGCCATTGGGAACTCCTTCAAGTTAGCCCCTCTGTCCTTTCAACCTGTCCCCCATACTTTCTGGCACTGAAAGATATTCCAGGCTCATCTTGTGTTTTCCCTTCCCCAGATCCGGTATCAGTCATTTTCCCTAGGAATCCTGTTGTTTTTTTTAATTTTATACTGGTGTGTAGAAATCAAGATCTGAGACAAACTCATTGCTACTGGGCATCTCTGCCTCTAGATCCTCTCACTGTATAGAGCTAGGAAATAGATATGTGTATACTCAGACATACACACACACATCTATATTTATTTCTATAGCTATCCATTTGTAAGCATTTTAAAAACTATGAGTTCCTATTGATACCTCTGATTACAGTCCAACACTATTGAATCAATATAGCCTTTCCCCTTTCCTTGTTTGTAACCCCTTTATCTGACAGTGAGAAGCCTACCTTTATTTATCCCTGATATGTTTATTTATTTGTCAGTCCTAGTATAAACATAACATAGTTTCAGGATGGCTGAGCTATAATTATGGTGTTTTTTTGACATTTAATTTGTATGCTTACATAAGTATGCCTCAGTAGGAGGCATATAGTCCAAATAGTCCACTATTTCACTTTAGTTCTCCTTTTCAAGTGTTTGTTGGCATCAAAATATATAGCATCAGCATTTCAAATATATTAGTTGAAAATAACTTTCAGTGCCCAAAAGTACATATGTTGTTTTTGTTTGTTTTGTTTTGTTTGTTTGTTGTTTTGGTGGCATAAAGTAATTACAATTTATTATGCTAAAAAATTCCTTGGGTGCAGTATTTGGACAGGGTACAGCAGAGTTGGCTTACTTCTGCTCTCATCCTTCAGATGAGAAGATTCAAATGCATGGGGGTCATGCAAATGGCTGGAAATTAGAACGACCTAGAGGTTTCTTACGTATATAGTCTGGGACTTGAGCTCAGATGGTATGAAGGCTGCATTCAGCTGGTTCTGTTGATGGGGCACTTCTTTATGGATTCTCATTATGGCTTAGGCTTCTCACCCCATGGCAGCTGAGTTTTAAGAGAGAGCATCCTAAAGAGAGTTTCCAGAGAGCAAGTATTCCAAAAGAACCCAGCAGAAGCACATGGCCTTTTCTGACCAAACCTACGAAGTGAGGGAGTATCATTTCCACTGTATTGCGTTGTTCTAAGAAATCACAGGCCCACACAGATGCAAAGGGAGGGGCGTGGACTCCAAGTCTTTGTTGAGAGGGAGGTCTAAAATGTGTCATAATTTTTAAAAACTGCAATAGTTAGTTTAGTGAAGTTCATAAAATAAAAACTAGATTCCTTGCCATACACCACTCAAAAATAAAAGAAAGGAAAAAAGAAAAGTAAAAATGTCCATTAAAATTGTATTTACTTGCTGCATGCTTCCTTACTGTAGGCCAAGGACTTTATATGCCAGTTATTGCAAAAATGCATATATGTTATTTCAACTGATTTCTCAACTCATTTATTTGTGGATTTATTTTATATTTTTTTCCTACATATCATTTTAGATTTTCCTGCAATTACATATGTTTTGTTGTTTTCCATTCTGACTCCATTGAGATTTTTATAGCTAAAAGAGTTAATACATGCAAAATGCTTGGAACAGTGCCAAATACTAAGCATAATAGATAATTATTATTGGTCATTTTTCTATTTTCTAATTTATTTTGTCACTATCATTATAAATTTCTTTCTCTTTTCTTTAGTTTTATTTTGTTGTCATTTTCCTCACATATTTTGTCAAATGTCTAATCCATTTGGTTTCTATTTATTATATTTAATAATTAATATTCATATAATTTAGACATTTGGTATTTTGTAGATATAAATTTTGATTCAACTGAAGGAACCTGTAAGGAAGACTTGATATATATTCGTTTGGGGTATCAGTATATAAAATAATTATCTTTAGAAAAGGTAGATTTAACATAACAGGGAAGTTCAGCACAGCTGGATGCCTCTTTTATCTTGGGCATAGTTGTTGCCATAATGAGCATCTTTTGTAACATTATAACATGTCTCAGTGACATGTAGAGCCAGATCTGAGAGTATTTGAGAGAAACTCAAAGCTAATGGTCTCCGCTATACCAACTGGCACAACTTTACAGCTCACAGAGAGTGAATGACCTTTGTCTCTCGTGGTTATGTTTTTACTTGAAAATTCACATACATGTGGTTTTGCAAAGGGCATAAAGAGAGAACTATTCGATGGCTAATTTAGTTGTTCTTTCTCTTTCTATACTAATACAATGTCAAACTTCCCATCTAAAAATATAATAATAAGACAGGCATCTTCAGGAATTGTTATATATAAACTGTCATTCCATTCCTGATTTATTACCTGTAGTTATATCTCTCAGATGAACTTAAAGAGTAGTATATGCTCCAAATCTGTGGAATTACCATGCATTTCCATTTGTCTTTTTACTTCTACTGCTTCTTAAGCAGAAGAAGTATGTAGAGGCAGGGAGCTAATGTCTTTTCCCCTCCTCAGGCTTTCAGTTGTTTAAGTTCAAAGTTAAACCTTTTGATCAGTGATCACTAAATCAAATATAGACTTATGAAGAAAGAAAAGAGCCATGCATTTTATAAACATTCAACTGAGACTTGTCAGTTTGCAAGTTAGCAAAACTTTGTTGAATGAAATAGACTATTCATTACAATATGGATTTTTAATAATAACAGTGGTGATGATAACAATTAAAAATCTTTCATATCCAGAAACATAATTTGGTATTTAAAAATTCTTTGGTATTTATTCTGAAGGAAGTTCAACCCAAATGGTACCTTTCAAATAAGCCAGTAGAGCAGTTTTTAGTAACAGGTAATTATTTACGTATTATGGCAATGTTATAAGTTATCTCTTTAAACTGAAACAAATATCTGGGGACCTTCAGTCAGCCTGAATAAAGATTCTTGCCAATTAAAACAATGTACTTTGGCATGAACTAAGTTAGTTAAGATCTAACTTATGTACTGGTTAGTCAAGCCTCCACTAACATACCTTCATAAAAGTGACATTCAGTGGATGACATAGAAATGTCTAGACAATTATTGAAATACATCATGTTAGTTACAAATAGAAAACTTTAGCTTTTGAATTTTAAAAACTTAATTCATAACTGAGAAAGCAGAAGATAGAAAAGGTCAGTAACTTTATTGCTTTGAAGTAATAGCTTACAAGCACAGAACACTACCTTTGGCCCCTAGGTTCCCTCCTTGCTTAATCTCTTGCTTGTACCTTCTCTACCCCATCCTCTAAAATCAAAACTACTAACGTAACTTGGAATCCAAATTGTTGAGCCTTTCTTCATCAATAGAATACAATAGCCTATTCTGAGATTGACAAACAACCCCCAAATCTGGGTGGTTTAAACAGTAATGCTTTATTTTTTACTCGCTCTACACGGCTATCACGTTTCTGCAGGGGGTTCTATCCCAAAGCAGACCTCGTTCTGGGACCCAGGTTCAGAGAAGCCCCACCATATGGAATGTTGCCTGTCATGGTAGAAAAGGAAAAGGGCAGGGAGAATTGTGCACTGGCTCTGAAATGCTTTTTCCTATAAGTGACACATACCACTTCCACTAACTATTTTAATGACAAGAGCAATCATATTGCTGCACTTAACTTCAAGGAGCAAGGAATTGCGATCTTGCTTAATGCCAGAAGGAAGAAGGGAATTAGAAACCATGTGCAGTGGTAATGTCTACTGCATATCTTAAACATCGCCACCCTCCCTTTTTTCATAATCAAATCTAGTTATTGAATCAGCACAATCGTACCATGAGTCCAGGCCTCTGCTTTGGCAGCTACCTACAGCAGTAACTGCCACGCACTCTTCACTGATGGCCATCCTAGGCTGACTGACAAGTCCCAGTCTCTGTCATAGCTCTGTTTCTGTGCTTGGTTTTATCTAATGGGGTCCCATAACCTGCTTTTTATAGTTCTCACTAACATTATTTCTATAGATGCTAAAAAGCTATAATCCATGAACGAATTTACTGGTTGTGAGTTCACCAAAGAAACATTGAAGAAAAATAGTCACTACAGTTCCTTTCAAGTAAGCTCGATGCCTTGAGATAATTGTTCTGAGATTTTTACCCTTTTCAGTGGTGCTAAGTTTATAGAGAGTCCGGAAATATTTATTGGACTTCATTAGACAAACTGAGTCGTTTGCTTCTGCTTTCCTGCATTGTTGGAGACTGATTCTTTGGTCTGTAAAAATGGAAATCCTGTGGATTACCATAAACTTTTAAACATTTTCTTCTCTGACACACACTTATTAGTAAGGCTCAGTTATTTCCAGCTAACAATTAGAATGAACACCATCCGGGGCTAGGAGCTCTGCTGGTGAGAAGACTTAAATCTGATATCAAGGAACTCAGACTATTCTGACATAGAAAGCCCTAAAAATAAGATAAAAGCATTCATTTAATAAATTAAGCTTATTTTACTGTGAGTTTGCAGGAATTTGTCGGAGAATCTACTCTGGTTCTTAGCCTTTGTGTTAGGCTGAATAATGGCTCCTCAAAGATGCCCATGTCCTAATCCCCAAAACGTGTGAATATATTATCTTATATAGCAAAAAGGGACTTTGCAGATGGGATGAAAGATCTTGAGATGGGCACTTTTCCCTAGATTATCTGGTTGAGAATGATATAATTACCATGGTCTTTAAAAGAGGTACTCAGGAGTGGGCTTCCCTGGTGGCACAGTGGTTGAGAGTCCACCTGCCGATGCAGGGGACACGGGTTCGTGCCCCGGTCCGGGAAGATCCCACATGTGGCGGAGCGGCTGGGCCCGTGAGCCATGGCCGCTGAGCCTGAGCGTCTGGAGCCTGTGCTTCAGAACGGGAGAGGCCACGGCAGTGAGAGGCCCGCGTACCGCAAAAAAAAAAAAAGAAAAAGAGGGACTCAGGAGGAATCAGTGAAATCCCATGTAATGATGGGACCAGAGATTGTAGTGATTCATTTTGAAGGTGGAGAAAGAGGCCACAAGCCAAAGAGTACAGGTAGCCCCTAGAAGCTGAAAATGGTACTGCGAGGGAGTCCTCCCCACTAGTCCTCAGAAGGAGCCAGCTTTGCCAAACCTTCACTTTAACCAGGAGAAATTAATTTCAGATTTCTAATACCTAGAACTGTAAGAAAATAAATTAGTGTTGTTTGAAATTACTGTTTACAGTAATTTGTTGCAGCAGCAATGGGAAATTAATAAAATCTCTTAATGCTACATTGAAAAAATAATCTATTACAAGAAGGAACTTATGATGTTAACGTAGTGAGCTTATCACCAAAATATCTTAAATTCAAGGTTTAAAGATGTTTTCTGCTTTGTAGCCATTTTTAAATTGACTTTTCTTATTTTCTATTGTATTCTAAATTTAGTTGCATCTAAAATTTTGTTCTTGTTTTAAGGTAAAATCTCCTCAGTGTTAATTTTCTACTGCCATTATACTTAATACAGATTTTAAGTTTTAGAATTAACTGTTCTATTTCAATAAATTCTGCATTTATAAGATTGTTCGTTCATATGTTATTGGGAACGCTTTTTAAGCATCTGGAAGAGCTCATTAGCATTGCTATTTTTAAGATAAGAAAACTATTAACATTTATTAATTTATAGGTCATTTGATAGTATCTGTTCATTTCATTATAGATCAGAGAGACCATCTGGTAATCATGACCTAAGCACAGGAGGACAGTACACGCAGTGAATCTCTGATTGGGTTTAGGAACTCATTGTTAATTCCATCTTCAAACTTACTTTCTCTTTGTTTAAGTTTTCTATCAGTATAAATAATGACCATTGCTGTTCTTTCAGGAACACTTCTTGCTAGAGCAGGTGTTTTGTGAAGAGCAAAATTTAAATGGTAAAATCTGATCTATAATCTTCAAAGCAGAAGCATCAAACCCTATTTTTGGTTTAATCATTCAAGAAGAATTTATTGAGTACCTACATAAGCACCTTGCTTCTATTTCATTGACTTAATAATATTTCAAGTTCCTGGGAATTATAAGTATCTTTAGGTATGACTATAACCCAAGAGAGCAGTCCCAGATGTTCCTTTGCCAGTTACCTAAACAAGGGTTTATAAATACTGATTTACCAGTGTCCTTTTTGACTTTAAGAGGAATGAACCGTCAAGTTTTCATGGTATTTCTAGTTCATGAGTTTTTATTAATTAGTGTCTGAATAAAACTAGAAGGAACTTCATGACTGCGCATGTCAAACGATTCCATAGTTAATATTCTAAAAGGGACTTTCTTTGTCATAGTCCAGTTGATGGATTTTTCCTGCTGTTTAGGTGACAGGCCCCATCTGCCTTTGATATGTACATTCCAGTAATTTTTCTCCAGAGTTTCGGAGAGCATATAAAATTCCAGGCACTTTTATTAACTGATGTCAGTAGAAGGAACCATTTACTATGTTTACTTTTTGAAATGTGGAGATTCTATGCTATATATTATTAATAGGTGGAAATAAATGTGAGTGCCAAGGAAATTCATGAGGAAAAGAAAAAAAGGCAGTATAATTCAGAATTAATTTTAATAAATAAATCTCTGACTCCAGAACTTTTGAAATACGTTTCATGAATAGAATTAGCAAAAATTTGTAACTTCAACATTTTCCTAAAATTTTAGCATACAACACTCTTAGATACAGCACAAGCCACCAGTATGCTATAGTTAATAGTTATGAACTGACATGAATCCAATCCTGTGAACTTCCTTATCATTTAAATAACATCAGAAAATCTGCTTTTTGAAAATAGTGTTTTGGCTTTCTGGATAAGATTCAAAATTAAGGAAAGGAAAAAGGGTCTGTAGACAAATTTAGTATTGATTAAATTAATATTGGCAATTTATATTTTTCATGTTATTCAAAAGATTTAATAATAGATTCCCTTCATGTGAAGATAGGTTAAGAAATACTTTAATTCAATTCTACCTGTATTTCTGTCACCATTCAGTCTTTACCCTGACTCCCTTCCATTCTCTAATACTAGGTTATTAGGACTAGAATTTCGTGGACAGAGTGGATAGAGTAGAGAACTTGAATTGGATCCTCACCTTGATTTCACCACTAACTTCCTAGATGAACTTGAGCCAGCCATTTGTAATTTAGGTATGCTTAATATCTAGAGTAGCCGCTGATTTATTTTCCATGGAGTTGGAAATAACACTAGAGATTATCTAGATTAGCACCCTGACTTTACAGAATCAGTTTCGGGAGACAGCTCAAAAAAATTCGGTAAAGGTGGGAAACTGAGATCTAGAGATTTTAAGTAGCCCAACTAAGGCTATGTAGCTATTTGCTAGGCAGTGAACACCAGAGCCTAGGTTTTCTGATGCCCAGCTCAGGCTCTTTTCATTATTGCAGTGTGCTTCTCATAAAGAAAAGTATTGTTGTACATGTACATAATGATATTACATTTAAATCCTATTTTGAAATGTGCATGGACATACAACTCATTTCCTATAAACCACTGTTTAAGGTTGTATCTTTGTTAGTGATACAATAACAATGAAGCTGGGAAGACAGTGGTAAGTGCTGGGTTTCTCTCACTCTTCCCACACCATGACAACTTCACCAGAAATTACAGTCAGAATAGCACTCATGTTGGATGCTTCCATCTTTGCAAAAAACAAACAACAAAAACAATCACCCTTCTTTCACCAAACAAAAACATGTATTTGCTCCTATTTAGTTCAAATTACAAAAAGAAATTGTTGGGCTTCTCTGGTGGCGCAGTGGTTGGGAGTCCACCTGCCGATGCAGGGGACACGGGTTCGTGCCCTGGTCAGGGAAGATCCCTTATGCCGCGGAGCGGCTGGGCACGTGAGCCATGGCCGCTGAGCCTGCGCGTCCGGAGCCTGTGCTCCGCAACGGAAGAGACCACAGCAATGAGAGGCCCGCGTACCACAAAAAAAAAAAAAGAAAGAAAAAGAAAAAGAAATTTTTCTTTTCTCTATTTAAAACATAAGTACCATGGAGAAAAATAGGTTGTTTACTCATTTGTTGGTTTATTTACTTCCTTATATCGAATCTCATTCTATAAAAGATTTGAGGCTCATAAAGAGGCTTTAAGTTTTATTAGTCCAGTGTATATGTGAAGATTTAAAAATTTTTTATTTAACAAGATTTTTTCCTGAATGTTTGAAAAGGAGTGAGCATGGGTAGGAAGAACAGTGGGAATCTTGAAGGGAGATGAGGGGGAGGAAAGAAGGACAGGAATTGTACAGGTGGTAAAGGGCAATGGGGAGACTGGAGACAATTCAGTCTGCTCACAGTTGTGCTCAGAGGTGGCCATACATTCCTTGTTCATTTCTTTATTCACATTTGAATCAAATCTGCAGCAGATTTAGAAAGAATTATTTGAATTAAGGAGGAAGATCTGTAGGGCACATACCCAAAACATATCTCTCTAGTTCCTACTTTGTGTTAGGCACCATACTGAGTTCTGGGAGTAGGGAGAGAAAATCCACAAATAATAAGCAGACACTGCTTTTGAATTTCCTCAAGGTTCTTAGAGGCTGATAAGAAAGAGTAGTCATAAAGAAAAATAAATTATAATAAAAAGGTTAAAATGATTAATGGAATGAGAGAGAAGCTCATGTGGACTCTTATAAAGTGAGGGAGATAATTATGGGGGTAAAGGTGAGCAGGAAAACATTTATGGATGTGGTAGAAGTTGAACTGGGCTTCAGAGAATGGTGAAGATTTAAGTACACAAAATGCAAAGTTTGGGGAAAAGGGTATTTCAGTCGACAGAAGTGATATTTTAGTCAGGGAAGTAAAAAAACATTGGTCATGTAAGTAAACAGCATTCAGTTTAACTAGAGCAATGATTCTCAAACATCATGGTCTCAGGTCACCTTTCCATTCTTCCCCCCACCCTCCCCCACAGTTTTATTGAGATATACTTGACATATAACATTGTGTAAATTTAAGGTGTAAAACGTGATGATCTGATACACTTATACATTGGGAACTGGTTACAATAAGCTTAGTTAACACACCCATCAGCTCACAGTTACCTTTTTCTTGTTTTGTTTTGTGTTGAGAACATTTAAGACCGTCTCTCTTAGGAACTTTCTGGTATACAATACAGGATTGTTAATTATAGTCACCATGCTGTACATTAGATCCCCAGAACTTGTTCATCTTATAACTTGGTACCCTTTGACCACCTTTACCTATCTCCCAATCCCTCCACCCCCTGCCCCCAACAACTAGCAGTCTACTCTCTGTTTCTATGAGTTTTTCTTTAGATTCCACATGTAAGTGAGGTAATACAGTATTTGTCTTTCTCTGTCTGACTTATTTCACTTAACATAATGCCCTCAAGGTTTATCTATGTAGTCACAAGTAGCAGGATTTCCTTCTTTTATTATGGCTGAAGAAAATATGTAAATGTATATATCTTACATTTTTCACCACTCTTAATAGTTATTTAGGCCTCACAAATCTTTGGTTTATATGGGTTATGTTCATCAGTATTTGATGTGTTAGAAATTAAAACATAATTTTTAAAAATATTTATTAATTTATTTAAATAACACAATCTATTATATTTAACATAATTAACATACTCTTATGAAAACAACAAGTATTTTTAACTTTATTTAATATCTGGATTAATAGAAGCTGGATTAATGGATTCTCATATTTGCTTCTACATTCAATCTGTTGAGATATCACACATCATGCACTTTTAGAAAACTCCATTGTACACTCATGAGAACTAAAATGCCAAATAACATCTTAAAATGAAAACAGTTTTGACTGTGGAGTCCCCAGGCACACTTTGAGGTCTGCTGGACTAGAGTTTAGTATATAGGAAAGGGAATAGTGAAAGAAACGACTCGAAAGTTCAGAAAGACTGATATCAATAACGCCTACCAGAAGAGCATAGAAATTCCACATATGGTTAGAAATAGGGCCAATTTCCCAAACTGTAAAACCACACCAGATATCCATACCCTAACTTTTCAGACCATGCTGGTAAATATCTGGGAGGCAGAAATCTTATTTATTCTCATACTAGATATTTTTTCATCTTTTATAAAGGGCCTTAAGCTCATGTCAGAGGGATTGAGAAATTTGTGTGGTGAATTCTGAACAGCCCATTGCCAACTCAAGGTTATTTCCTCACTGCAATTCTAGCTGATCTAATTTGGAATGTTTTAAAGGGAGCACAACTTAATTATTTAAAAACAAAAATGTGTCCAAACCATATCTGAAATTTGAGACTTGACCACGGCCAAAAAGCCAAATCCCTAATTTTATTTTAGAGCTAGTTTCACTGAGCAAATCACATGTCAATAAAGTACCCTTTATTATCCAGCTTTCGAAGGATGCCTCTAACCTAGAGAGCACAATCACTTAGGCATGACCCTGAGGCAAAAATATTGAGCTTTGAATTTAGAATCTACTGCTTTGTTCCAAATAATAATGAAAGGGGAATTTCAGCAAGTATGCCAGTAGGGGGAACTGTTATTCAACAGATAATAACAGGACTGGGCTTTTCCTGGACAATAGGTACAGACCATAGAGACTCTCCATGTAGTAAAAATGTGATGATGTAACTGATAAAGTGTCTTCCATTGTTTTTTCTTGATGATTATCTTGGTCTACCTTAAGAAGTTACATTTTCTCATGGTCAAGGGAAGAAGTTGGTTTCCAATGTAGTTAAACATTATGACTGGCTGGATTTAACAATAGTAGAATATTAATATCTGATGAAGAGTAATTGGCAGTTTGATTGGCTGTGATTACCTTTGCTGGTTTCTGATTACCAGAAATCAGAAAGCTTTGCATTGATTAAAACATTCTAAGGCAGAATTTCTGAAACTATGCATAAGGACCACCTATATCAGAATCTCCAGAAGAGCTTATTAAAAATGCACATTCTAAGGGCCTACCTAACCTACTGAATTAGAATCTGTGTGGGTTGAACAGAAGAATTTTTTTTTTTTTTTTTTTTTTTTTTGCGGTACGCGGGCCTCTCACTGTTGTGGCCCCTCCCGTTGCGGAGCACAGGCTCCGGACGCGCAGGCTCAGCGGCCATGGCTCAAGGGCCCAGCCGCTCGGCGGCATGTGGGATCTTCCCGGACCGGGGCACGAACCCGTGTCCCCTGCATCGGCAGGCGGACTCTCAACCACTGCGCCACCAGGGAAGCCCAAGAATACTCATTTTTTAAAAAGTTTTCCCAAATGGCTTCTATGTATGATAAAGTAGAGAAGCCATTTTTTACCATGCCGAACTGTAAAAGTGATGAGCTGAAGCAGTTCACCTCCTTAGGGCTCTTTCTTATGATCCTCTGCTTTCCTAGAGAGAGTTGGGGAGGAGAGATTGAAGAGACAGACAGAGACTTGGAACTCTAAGAATCAAGAACCCCAAGATTTCACATTGTTACCAGCTTCATAACCTAAATGCTCTTAAGACTGTCAAAAACAGTCAAACAGCCTGTCCATACCATGTCTTATGCCTGATAGAAATCAGGAAGTTAGGAACAAAGGAAGCCTCTTGCTTTCAGGCAGATGTCACAGTGAGGACCTGAGTGACAGAATAAACACCCTCAAGAATTGAAATGTAAAACAACGCTTAGGCAACATGGTATCTCGGTTGTTTCTTGATTTTTATATTTTAATGTTTAGTAATACTTTGTGGCAGATCATGTGTGGCTCATCTTACCTATACTTTTCAGTGTTTTATTTTAGGCTGAATAAAGAGGTAAATAAATAGAGGCTAATATTTTGCCTTCAAAATATTTAAGGAGAGAAGATTTGCTTAGGAAGATGAGAGAAACTGAGAGATGGGGACTTAAAAGGCCATCGTAACTTGGTAGATTTAAAATAAAAGGCCACGATGAATATTACTAAGTAGTTCAAACAAGAAGCAGGAAAAGATGAGGGGTTGGTAGAAAGGATGAGAAAGGGTAGTTTGCTGAACTAAAACAGACACAGTACGTAACAGAACATAGAGGGAGCCTACTTTTCAATGAGTCAGAAGCTCTAAAACCATGCTAAGTATGATTGTCTACTTATGGCAAGGATACATTTATGAGCCATAATTTTTCTATGACGTCTTCTTCAGCTTTCTCTTTAGCGACATCCCTATCCTGGGTTATCCTATCCTCATTTTTCATCTCTAAATTAAATACTGAAAACACTGAAAAAGTGGGGGAAATCCTTCTCCAAGAGACAAAATCTTTAAGCTTTTAATATTCTTTAAAGTATTCTTTACATTGGCGATGTTGAGAATTATAATGAATGGGAATATTTCCCCATACTAAAATTTCAGCTAATTCAATCAAGCTTGCTCTTAAATATGGTTTTACCTCACCAATATAAGAGAAGAAAAGATAATTGCTATTTTCATGCTGTAAAGATAAGTATTCAACTGTATATCATTAAGAAAGCTTTATATGGAATTAACGTTGAAACTAAGGACAATAGATGTTATAATAATTATGACAAACATTTGTTGAGCACTCTCCATAGTTAATAAATAATTCTAAGTAATTGATATATCTTGACTCATTTAATCCTAAGTGGTTGATATATGTTACCTAATTTAATCCTAACAACCACCCTGTATTATTATTGTTGTTTTTTTGTTTGTTTTATAGCTGGTACACAGAGAGGTTAAATAATTTGCCCAAAGTCACACAGTGTGTTTGTGGATTCATACCTAATCATTTTGATTACAGAGTCTATGCTGTACTATACAGTCTCCATGCTGTTAAATTAGTAGTTAAGCAATGCATAGGTTCATAGGGACTCATCTTTATGATTCTCTCTGAAGGCTAAATGAAAACTTTTAAGCTTAATTCTGAATTTCACAGAAAGTTTAGGGCCCTGGACTTGCCCAGTGTTGGAAGCAACAGAAGTTCTTGTAAGAACTATGATCAATGACTCTAAATATGATGCCCGTTAACTAGGAAATAAGATCTTATTAATTTAAGCCTCACTGCATACATAATCATGGAGTCAACATCTACCTTAGTACTACCCATGAAAGAACTGGAAGTGAATGAATGAATGGAATGAGTAAAATTTCAAGGAGAAATATTTAACTTATTCATTAAGATGCATATTATGTTTTTGAATTTTAAAAGCATGCATTTGCATATAATTAATATGTCTGCTGTACATGAATTACATCTATCCTTAGCTTAAGCTCAGTAAAACCTCTGCTTAGCAATTTTGATAGCAGTTCCATAGTTAGAATTATTGTATTGTAAAACCACATGTAAATTAAAATGCCCTATAAGTCCATTTTTTCAGTAATTCAGATGGACTCTTTCAATTAACATTAATATGTATTCCTGAATTGCTAGATTAAAAGCTATTTAATACTTTCTTAACAACTTTGTTGGAATGCTATTTATTGTTAACTATTTGATGCTTTTTGTTCCTATGGTAAATAAACACATACAATATTTACGGCAAAACATTGTACACACACATCATATTATGGTGATTTGATCTATGTTAACTCATGTATAACCTATTCCTTTCAAAACATGAGCTATTGATAAACAAGTTTCTTCTAGTCTGATTTATTGTTCTGTATTAATGAATTCATATTAATTCATCTAAGTAGGTACTGTTCTACCTACTTAAAGAGTTGCTTTTGCTTTATAGAGTGAATACCTCACTATTACATTTTGTATGACATCATCATTGACATGACATCACAAATAGGCAACGAAGATGGAGAAATAATAGTTTGGATAGGTTTATATGTGACTCTTCTGGTGTGTGATGTTGGCAATTGGTTTACAAAGTAAAATTAGCTAGCATATCTAATTTAGGCAATCTATTAAACAAAACTTTTTAAAAGACAACTGTTGCATCAGAATATGGTAGACATTTTCAAAATAGTCTGTAGAATAGCGTTTTAGATATGTAACCCCCCAGAATCCACTACTTTTTGTAACTAATTGAGGTAATAGGTGCTCTATATTGAGGGCAGATAAGCCATTTAGACATCTCTTCATGTTTGAACCCCTTGTTTCATTATTATTTGTAAAATGAGTTTTGTGAGACACATGGAATATGAACTGCTTCTGGTAAAGGAAAAATAACATCAAAACTCAGATGATTCTATAACAAGTTTTTCTGGAAATATATATCTGATGTTTAAAATTATTTATAATTATTTGGGGCTTAATAAATAAGATTATATGACTGAAGAAAAAAGTAATCCCAGTATACTAATTATTCATCTCTTTTGCACAGTCAACAAGTACATCTTCAAATGGAAATATTTTGACTTTGTTTTCAGTAGTTAAATACACTTTTCAAAAAAATAAAGCTCATATCTATTTATCATGTCTACAGTTCCCTGTTTCACTTAAGGCCAAAATAATAAACACATAAGCTAGAGTTGGATTGGTGTTTGCTCGTCAAATGTTTATTGAGCACCTACTATGGGCACAACATTGTATTAGGCATGTTGAATGTTTGCTTCATTGTCTCAAATGCCTGTCCCTGATTCATCTGATTGACTGTGCTGTGACCATCAAATACGTTGAGATCATTTAAAGAAAAATTTTGCTAGTCAAGACTAAATGCTTGGATTTATCCAGAATTGAAGATAGAATCACAGGACTTATCATTATAGATATGGTATTGAAATAGAGAAGCAGTGAATCAGGTAGAATGTACCACATGAGAGGACACTATGGCCAAGGATGAAATCCTGAGGAACACATTAAAATAGGAGGTAGCCTCGAGATTATAAGGACCTTTTCTTCCCCACCCCATTTGGACCCTATGGCTTCTTTCCTTCACAGTCTCATCAGTTGGTTTGGTTCCCACACTACATGCTCTCCTGGGGAGACCACATTCAGCCCTTACCTGTTGAACTTCCACTAGTATGATAGTGACTTAATGTCTGTCTTCCTCCATACTTGAAACTCCTGCAAACCAGGCCCACATGTTCACTTACCTACAGAACTGAATTCGAAATTTTCCTTCCCAAATCTACTTCTCCAAATTTTACTCTACTCTTTCACTTCACTTAACCCATATATTTGAGAGAAGTCCTAGACTCCTTCTTCCTCCCTCTTCCATATCTAATCAGCCACCAAGTAATATTAGTTAAAATCTGATATTTGACACTTTAGGAACCTGGAACAGTAGTGTGTTAGTGATCACTAATTTCTTTAGAGTAAATGATTGACATGGGAATGTATTCCATTTCTTTTTCTATTTCTGAGTTTCTTTCTTTGACTTTTTCTCACCAGACACCAGGCCAGGATGTTCTGAAACACGCTGATCCCAATATTAGCAACTCCTCTATGCTCTTCCCCACATTGCTGCCAAATGGTATTTTTGAAATGGAAACACAATCATGCATCACCTTCAAAATTTCACAGGACAAATTCTAGATTCTTTGGTGTAGCATATAAGTCTGAAGGAGTATAAGAGCCTGCATTATTTACTTCCAGCCTGCAATTACAACTTCACCTCTTTTCTTTACAGATATCTTGTGATGTAGTTACAATTCTCTTAAGGTGCCTCTTTTTTTTTCTTGTCCCCCTGTGACTTTACTCCATGCTTTCTGCTCTGCCTGCTCTGCTTTCTTCATTTCATTTACCTGGTGGACTCCTTTTTTATCCTGCAAGGTTCAATTTTATGCATCTCCTCCTTTGTCAAGCCTTTACTCAGGCCCTTAAATAGAGTAGATTTACTTTGTCTCCTTTATTATGACAATTTTAGCAGTATATTATATTTTTCATATTTGTGTCCCAGGTCAATAAGAAATACATTAGTATTCCTTAAATTTTAGTATTCCTGTCCCTTATCATGGTATGTAACATATAGTCAGGGATTAATAAGTGCCGTTGAATGAATGGATGAATAAATGCTTTCCAAGACAATGGGAGTAGAGTTCTAATTTACATTTACTTGTTTTTATTAAATAATAATTGCTACTACATTGAGCACTTATTTTTTGTTAAACATTATACATGTATTATTTTATTTAGTCCTTAAAATAACCCACAAGATAGTGTCACCTCTGTCTTACAGATGAGGAACTCTAAGGCTAAAAGAAATTAAGTAACGTATCAAAATCTTATCGATACCAAGTGGCAGGGATTTGAAAAACGTCTAAATTCCATAGCTGTAATTCTAAACCGTATGTTCATATATGAACTATGTATCAAGGATTTGCATTTGCATATAATTCATATATGAACTATGTATCAAGGATTATGCATAATCCATCTCTCTTATATTAAAAATCATATATGTCATAATAATGGTAACTCCTAATTTCAAATAATTAGTGTAATGAGATATGTAGTCAGATTCTTCCCCCAGATTTTCACATAATTTTTCCTTTTTTCCTTCAGTTCTCTGCTCTTATGTCATCTTCTCAGAAAGAATCTCCTCTCATGGTTCTATGTAAGATAGCAACCCCACCTCCTGTTATATCAGTATCTATTCCCCTACCCTACTTTACTGGTCCTCATTCTTCTTCATGGCATTAACATCTGGCAGTTCCTTACAGTTTATTGTCTGTCACCCTCCATGATAATGTAAGTTCTTGTCATCCGAGGCTTCACATTATACCCAGCTGTAGCACAGGTTCTGCCACATAGTACCCACACAATAAACGTCTTTTGAATGAATGAAAAACTGGTCAACATCCTGTATGCCAATAGGTATGAGATGAAGCAATGCATTCTTCTTTAAAAAAAGAAAATAATTTATAAAAATCCAACTTTATAGTACTGTGAATTGGAGAGCAAATTGGTTGAAAACTTTTTATTTTGAAATAATTATAGATTTACAGGAATCTGCAAAAGGAATACAGAGAAATCCTGTTTATCCTTTAGGAGAGTAAAGTTTTGTTTTGCAGAAGGACATAGAATATGTCCTTCCTATATGTAAAAATTCCCTAGGGCACTTAAGATATAATTTTATTTCTATGCATATTTTCAAGAGAATGTTGAAATAGAGCTCTAGCAGCAATTGCACTCTATGGAACTTAATGCCCAATTCAGCAAATGTACCAACTGAATAGGCTTTCCTTAGTGTTCATTCACACTGTTGTAAAATTGCCATTATATTTGCAAAAATAAATTTCACAGTTATTGTATTTGCAGCTGGCGGCTGGCAGTGATCATGATCCTGTTTTCTTTAATGTCTGTGATTAAATCACCAAAAGAGATTTATACTGTGGATGCTCTGCCTTCTCCCTGATGAGTAGAGTCCTCTGAAATTATTGTAGCAGGAACAACTAGTAACCTCCTCATAGAAAGCTCTACAGAGGTGGAGACAATGTAGAAAGATTTCTCCTTGGCATTTTCTCCACCTGCTCCTCCAGCCATATAATCTACAAATGATTCTTAAAACTATTTTATATTTAAGTAATATTTTATAAATGTCTCTTGTATTTTCTACCTGTTCTTTTGATGATAGTCAAGAAAATAAAATTACTTCACTGTCATGATGTCCTGCTCTAACTTATATGAAAGTGGTCTGTCTCTATACATGGTTGAGTTAATGAAAAATATGTCCCATGCTACCCTTTGTCCTTTAAATGTCAATTATTGAGAAAAATATTTCTTAGCCATACAGAGATAAATTTTTAAAATTTATCCAGTTGTTTTCATTTTTCTGTCTGTCCCAACAATATATTTGTGCAAGTATGAGAAAAGTCATGAATCAGAAGCTTCTCCTAATGAAGAATAATACTTATTAAGGAAATCATGTTCCAATGCCTTTAATTTCAGGTGTTAGTTTGTTTGATCCTGTGTCCCTTTTATGAAATGCAATATATGTGAAATGCAAAACTATTTTTAGTTACTCCAGGGCACAAAAGGCAGATCAAATTATTTCATACAAACACATTATATTTCATGTTATTTGACAAACACATAGGTGATATTAAAAATGTATTTTGTTCACTTTACTAGTAATTTAAAGTAAATTGTTTATACTCTGATAAAAGCCTAATTATTTGGCATTCTTCAGTGTTAACTCACTAGATTACCATTGTGCTTCATAGTTGAATGTCTAGTAATACACACAAAGAGGAGCCATTTTAAAGAATGTGTGAATGGCTGAGATGCCATTTATTCATTAACACATGTTTATTGAATATTTATCCATGTTAAAAGATGAGACTCTATTAGTCATATATCCTCTGCCCTTAAGAAGTTTACAGTCCTTTTGAAGGAATAAACAAGTAAATCATCAATTAACCATAACTACTGAGGCTTCATGAGAAGTTTGCTTACTAGGTTTCCTTTGAAGGAATATACTCCCCGAAAGTGGTATTTCTCCAGCTTTTCCAGGCATTCGTCACTTTGAGTACACAGGTTCCAGGCTCCTCCCATGAAGATTCTGGTTCAGTAGGTCTGGGGGGTGCTGGGCCATGGAATCTGTAAGTGTAAGTGCCCCGGGTGATACTGATCTGGGAAGTTTAAGATATAGACTGGATATAAAGTTTCAGCTGTGCAAGACAAATACGTTTTAGAGATCCTCTGTACAACATAGTACCTATAGCTAGCAATAAGGTGTAGTGAATTTCAAGATTTGTTAACAAGACAGATCTCATGTTAAGTGTTCTTATCACAAAACAAAACAAAACAAAGGGACACAAGGAAACTCTGGGACATTTGGGGTACGTCTGTTACCTTGATTGCGGGGATGGTATCATGGGTGTGTGCATATGTCCAGACTCATCAAATTGTATACATTAAATATGTGTAATTCTTTGTTTATCAAAGTAAAGCTTTTTTTTAAAAAAAAGGAAAAAAATAGAGTATATCATATTTTATCACTTTCCATTCCTTTTTTAAAAAAAATTCCTTTGTCTACTTATAAAATATTTACATCCACCTAGTATGGATAGAAGCACAAATAAAATTATTACCAGTAATTAAATGTTAATAAGCATTATGGAACTTCACATTAGGTCAAATCAGCCTACACTGACATTAAATACAAAAGTGGTAAGAATAAACAGGCAGTTTTTAGACAGACAAAATAGAATAAGAAAGGACTCCCTGTTCTAAGAGGCACTCCTCATTGCCTTCTGGATAATGTCCCAGAGGAGGAGGCTTTCCACCATCTAACCCAGGCCTGAACACTATACAGTCCACCCAACTGGGCACATTGTTTTGTGCCTCCACACTTCCAAACAAGCTGTTCCCTCTACTTCAGATACTCTCTTTCTCTTGATCGGCCCAGAAAAATGCATCTCTTTTCTTTGAGATTCAGATTAACCACATCACTTCCTGGAAATCTTTGCCAAACCCTCACCCCAACCCAGTGGAGTTGATTGCTTCCTCCTTAACACTATGACTTGTCACACTATGAGTAAGTCGCACTATGACTTGTACACATACTTGTTATGCCATTGGTCACAGAATAATTAGTAACTCCTGGGTTTTCATGTTTGCCTTGTCTCCTAAACCATATAGGGTCTATGACAGCTCCTAGCAATTGTATAGTCCCTGGAATATAGTAAACATGTCATTTAATGTTTACTGAAATATACAAAAGTGCTAAACTTGCAGTTTAAAAAAAAATCACTGGGAGTTTCTTAAAAAACAGTATGATAATTCACTATAAAAGACAATCGATTCATATTTTAAATTCAAAACAATTTTTTACAATTTAAAATTTAAATACAGTTAGTTACTCATCCCATTTGTGACTTTCTAATTTTTATATTTACTAACTGTCTTTCACTGAACATAAACTCATCCCCAAAGGCAGAGAATTTTCTAGAAATCTAGCATTCCACTGTATCTCACTTATCAGGGATATTCTGAGCTTGCAGCAATCATGTCAGGGGAAGTCTGATTCAGGTGCTATAACATAATTTTAAAAGTAAACAAAAACTGCTAAGGAGAGCAAAAGCTGAGAAAAAGGAAGTCAGTTATTACAAACTTAGGAGGGGGTTTATTTACTTTTGAAAGGGGGTTTACAAGGCAACTTATTAAAACATAGGCCACAGATTTTATCAATTCTTCAAGATTATTTGTCGATAATGAAAATGGTTATATATAGCAAGAGAAATGAATCCAAGACAAATTCTAAAATATTGAACATGTTAAATGAAAATACTGTTTTTTTCCAAGTCAGGCATCTCAGTCAAGATTTTACTTCATTCAAGAATAGAACTTTTTCATTAAGAATAGAACTACCATATGATACAGCTATTCTACTTCCAGGTATTTATTTGAAGAATAAAAACACTAATTCAAAAAGATGTATCGACACCCATGTACATTGCAGCATTATTTACAGTAGCTGAGATATGGAGACAACCTAAGTGTCCATGGACAGATGAATAGATGTGGTATATATATACAATGGAATAGTACTCAGCCATAAAAAAAATAAAATCTTGCCATTTGTAACAACATGGATGAACCTTGAGTATATTATGCTAAGTGAAATGTCAGATAGAGAAAGATACTCATATATGGGCTATTAAAAAAAAAAAAACCCGTAAAACAAAAACAAACATATAGATATGGAGAAAAGATTGGTGTTACCAGAAAGGAAGAGGAGTAGAGGAAGGGCAAAATGGGTAAAGGGGGTCAATTTTATGGTGATGAATGGAAACTAAACTTTTGGTGCTGAGCACTCTGTAGTGTACACAAAGCCAAATTATAATGTATGCATGAAACTTACAATGTCACTTGAAAAAAAATACAATTCTTTCCTGAGGACTTAGAGACATTTTATCAAATTATATTTAGCTGGTTCTAGGAGAGTATTTCAAATGCAAAGAATTAGAAAATATGTGAAGAGTAAATATAAACATTTACCAGAATGACCAACGCTGTTTTCTCAGGTTAGAAAGTTAGAATATCACACTGATAAGGCGCTTGGAGTCTTGCATTGGTTAATTTGGGCAAGACTAAAACACCAGAGTTTTTTCTACCTTGAAATGTTTTCCTGTGAGATCAAAGGGGAAAATATGACTGTTTGATTAGTGGTTGTAGGAGATATGAAATGTCCATTACTTCATAGAATCAAATTACCTATAAATGTTACTCATTTGCTGTAATCAAATGGTATTTATTGCCTTCCTGCTTTTATGCAAGGCATTCTACATTTATATTAATACCTAAGGTTTTTTAATTGTATAATGACCCCAGGTGAAGAATTGAGGGAACATTTCCACTTGACTGATTCTAAGATTTGACTTAGTTTTAATTTGCATCTATTTTAAAATCTATTATAAAATACAAAATATATTTCCTGTGGCTCTCAGTAGTTGTGTTTGAAAATATGTATGCAGTGATGGAGAAGAGTGGTGGTTGGAAGCAGATTTTTAGAAGGGAATGTAAAGGCTTGAGATCTAGCATTTATAACATTAGCATATCTTTCAAAGTTCCCTAATTAGCAGATCTACCTTTATAAGAATCATTATTTCAATTGATAACAAGAAAATGAAGTTTTTTTCATTGAACACTTTCTTATTGTATAGTTTAAAGGATTTAAAAAGGAAATTGACAAAAGAGAGAATGCCCTTGATCAGAGAAAAATCCTGAAATGTGAAGCACAAATACTGTGAGAGATTTATTGAGATAGTAACCTCAGTTTAAAGCCCATGTTTATATTCATAGTCGTTTTTATACAGACTTCTCCAGGCCATTTCTTCTTCAATCAGCTATTTTGTTCACTCATAGCATTAGACTCTTTAAAAGTACTCCCAATACTGGGTCTTTTTATGATACAAACTATACTCACGCACCCTTGGAAAGTTGCTTTTACCATTCAGGTCCACTTATTATATGTTTAAAGTTGGAGAAAGAACACTTTTGCTCCTGGAAAGTTGGCTTGTATATATTCTATCACTAGAATATTAGGTAAGGAAGTGCTGGGATAGAATTACCCTGCAGCAAATAATCCCCTGAGTCTCCAGCTCTTCGGAGCCCTAAACTCAAGGTTTAACAGACAGACTTATTGAGGGTTCTCTTTCTGAGTCTAGGAGGAAACTCGTTCTTTCTGGTTTTCTCTCTGCACAACACTCTATAATAGATTTCTACAAAGAACTTCAAGCAGAGAATTGGACATATACTGTGTTCTTAATAAATATGTGTTAATTGATTCCAGAAATATTTAGTTAATTGCCAAAGTTCACACGACATTCAATGATGAAATTGCTTCTTTGAATCTGATAGTTGTTCTTAGTGCTTTCAGTGTCAGCTTATTTTCTTCATTGATTTGGTTTCAAGCAAACACCAATGTGATTTATGTTAAACAAATGAAATTATTTGATCTACCCCTGAATATCATTTGTAATTAGTTTTGTACCATATATCCATTCTTCTGATTTTAATATATAATCACAGTCATTTTACGTCAAAATCAGAAAACAGAAGTCTGACATGTTGAGTTAATTTAAAGGAGAAAAGCTCTAAGACTCTGCATGGCCAACAAGTTCCCCAGAGTTCATCACCCAACTGTTAATAACTGCTATCAGTAGTAGCAACAATAGAGAAAATTTCATAACTGCAGGAATGTAAAAGCTGGTATACTTCCTATTTCAGGGACTGTGGTGTCTTATTTCCATAAAACAACCTAATTATATCATTCTCCACCTTAACAGATACTAATGGCTCCCCCACCCTGCCCCGCCCCTGCCGCATTAATTGATGGTAATTCTGCTGTTTAAAGTATGGCCCATGAGGCCTGAAAGAATTGCCGGCTTCACTTTCTGCCCCTCAAGCAATAGGCCCTATACTTCTCAAACCCAATTTCCCAAATATACCAATTTTGTGTCTTTGAAATGTTGCTTTTACCTAGAATACCTTTCCCTCTTCTCTTTGCTTAGCAATTTCTTGTTTATCTTTTTTCATCTAGCTGAAATATCTTCTTTTTTTTTTTTTTTTTTTTGCGGTACGCGGGCCTCTCACTGTTGTGGCCTCTCCCGTTGCCGAGCACAGGCTCCGGACGCGCAGGCTCAGCGGCCATGGCTTACGGGCCTACATGCTCCGCAGCATGTGGGATCTTCCCAGACCGGGGCACGAACCCGTGTCCCCTGCATCGGCACTGCGCCACCAGGGAAGCCCTCTTCTTCTCTTTAAAGCTTCTTTACATCCCTCAGTGAGAGCCAGTTTATCTTTCCTCTTGTCACTTTGTATAATGAATGTATTCAGTGTTTTAGATGGTTAAATATTCCTTGGCTTAGTTGTTTGCTTGTGTCTTGTTTTGTTTTAATTTAGATTTTTTTTTTTTTAATTTAGAATTTTGAGAGAGCCCTTCTCTCCCTCCAGAAACATTCTGGTCTATCAGACATTGTTTATCTTTCTGCTTGAAAAATGTATATGTAAACTTACTATTTAAAAGAGACCTAATTATTAAATTTAAATAGATAATTCTGAATCCTGTAAAAATGAAAGCCAAATACATGAGTATTCTTAGATTCTCTGGGCTTTCAGTAAGCCAAGAGAAAAATGGAATCAAACTTTATTTACTTTACTGTCAAATCCTAATCTTGAAATTTAGTATACAGATGTCAGTAAGATTTGGCTAGAAAAATAATGAGACTAAATTTTTAGCAACTATATTGCCCTTTAAAGTAGTAAGCTTAGAAAAATTGTTAGGAAAAACCCAGAATCCTAGAGGGCTCACTATCCAGATTTCAATGCCAACTAGGGAAAATGTGAGACACAATAATATGGTCTAAGAAAAAATTAGCATGCATACCCCAGGATAATAATCTCTACCAAGTACTGAGAGAACATTATACTGTCTGTTACATCCTTGTGCTCCTACCCAGCCCACACCCCAGGAAAGGATGATTTCGTGTAAAGAACCAGATCAAAGATAACAAGGGAGCCCTTTTCACCTGAGCAAACTATTCTTTAGGATGAAGGGACCTAAGCCATTTAAAGAGGGCAGATAAGCTTCTGTCCTCCCTTTGGAGCGATTGCTGGCAGGGTTTTTCCCCGTGTCATGAGCTTGTTGGGTCTTGAGCAGCTGCCTTCCTCTCCCTTTCTCATTTCATCCATTCTCGACTCCCAATGTTTTGGTTCCTTCCCTTCGGCAACAATGGTTTCTTGAACACATGCACTCATTTCTTCAATTAATGCTTGTGATTAAGCTTGGTTGGACTCTTTTGCTGAACCTTGGCCATAGCAATAACAGCCCAGACTAGTTTTTTCCTCTCACCCACCATGTGGCCCAAGGCATGGAAATTACTGGCATTACTTTAAAATATATATATATATAT
>NW_020172463.1:2347323-2420776 GCF_003031525.2 Neophocaena asiaeorientalis asiaeorientalis | reverse complement strand
ATAGCTAATATACATATACATTTTAGATAATTACAGTCAGAAAAAGATTTTCTACTTATATATATGCACATACATATATGCATTATTTTTCATGCCTTTTCTTCTATTTTTCTATCTTCCTTCCCCTCCTTTATTTCCTTCCTTTTTTATACTCTAAATATTAAGGACTTTCCTCCTATAAGCGAGGAACTCTCTCAGGTATTGAAAATATGAAGTTAAGTAAGACACACTTTTCTGTTCCTTAAAGTATCTTATTTTATGGAGGTGGACTCAGAGAAATTATGTAAGGCCTAGAGAACCCCTAACAAGGGGTTTGATATTGGTTTTAGTACGTCACCCGTTCCTTTCACGGGATAATTGTATTCACTTTCCTCTTCACTGATTTGCCAGAAGTAAGATCAACAGTCCAAATCATCTGTCCCTTAAATTAGAAGAGATTAATTACTCATAATTCATAGGATACTTGTTCCAACTGGAAGCCCATCTATCAGTAAAGACAGCATCCCAGATGCTTCTGCTCTCTGTGATCAGCCTGGCACCTAAATTATGATAAAATCCTGGAAAGGGCATTCCAAGTGGAGGAAACAGCATGTATGAAGGCCTGGATGTGAGCAATAATAAATTATTGAGCACTTACTAAGCACCAGGCAGTGCTCTGAGCATTGAAGGTATATTATCCAGTTAATCATCTTAAACACCTTGTGAGACAGGCACAGAGAGGCTAAGTGATCTATATAAGTTCATACAGCTAGTAAATGGCATGGTCACACTTTGAACTAAGCACTTGACCACTACTTTATATTGTTCCTAACTTTTAGAGTTGGATGAGAGAAGTTAGAGAGAATTCTGGACAGCTTTCATATTTTTTTTTGGCTTAGACATGGTGTCGTTAATGAAAATAAGAAAAAAATAGGAGGAAGGAGCTTGGAGGGAGGGTAAATGTAATCTTATAAGTGCTGAGCATGTAGTTCCTAGGGGATATTCAACTGGAAGTAGCCAGGAGACAGTGAGAAAAGTTTGAAACTCAGGTCCAGTAAGCCTGAGGATAAGATTGTGGGAGCCCTCAGCATTTGAAAAATGATGTATTGTGGAGGGTTACAAAGAAGAGTATGCAGAAAACAAAAATGATACCTGCGGAGATGAAACCTGGACGAACATAACCATCTGACTGGTGAATGAAGGAAGAGAATCACAGAAAAAAATAAGCGGATTGAAAAGTAAGAGAAAAACAAGGAAACTGCACTGTAGAAGTGAAGACCTTCTTCTTGTGGTACATTCTTTCTCCTGAAAATTTTGTGAACAGTGATTATCAAGAACGTATTATTTTGGGCTTCCCTGGTGGCGCAGTGGTTGAGAGTCCGCCTGCCGATGCAGGGGACATGGGTTCGTGCCCCGGTCCGGGAAGATCCCACATGCCGTGGAGCGGCTGGGCCCGTAAGCCATGGCCGCTGAGCCTGCGCATCCGGAGTCTGTGCTCCGCAACGGGAGAGGCCACAACAGTGAGGGGCCCGCGTACCGAGAAAAAAAAAAAAAAGAATGTATTATTTAGTATACTATGAATACAGCATTGATCTCAAGCTACAGAGAAACATATTAACTTTTAAATTTATGATCTCATAACAGTGTCAGAGGGCACAGAGCTTACATTTAATTATATCCTTCCCTTAGGTAAAAAGAAAAATATTTTCTCCCATTCTTTGAGTCCCCTGGTATTATTCATTGTTTTCATAGAATTTTTAAAGTCTTAGCCTAATTTTGTACTCCATATTTTCTCAGATTTACTTCCCTCATCTTTCTTCTTCATCTGAAATCCACAGCTTCTAGCATCTTTTACTAGTCTGGCAAAATCATATTACTCCATACATCGACTTCATCTGTCTCCTACGCATAGAGTCAGATAATGGTAATTGTCATTGCCCGAGAACTCTACAAACCGTAGTAGAGATTCAGCTTCTGGCTTAATTCTGGTGAATAAGTACTTCCATACTTCTCTGAATCAGCTGTTCCATTTATTACAAACTCAAAATGAAGTTGTTCTAGAAATGTAGTTAAAGAGAAAACAAGAATGACATTTATAAATCACACAGGATATATATCTGCATAGCCATCAAGTGTTTTGAAATTTAAAAGGTTACAGACAATGATTTGGTGCCACTTAATAAATTTGAAACTTCAGAATTTATCCATGTTAATTCAGCTATCTTTTTTGTAACAGATTCCCTTATCCCCAACTCTCAGCTTCCATAATCAAATGCCTTATTGGTTAATGAGTATGAGTGACTAATAGGTAGACTTCACTGGGCAGCTCTGATAAAGAAGAGAATACTTATATATCTTTAAACATGTAATAATTTGTCTTAAATATCTCAATTTGTTTAGCCAGTTTCACAATTTATTCAGAGCTAATTACTGCATAATTTCCTATGTCCATTCACACACACACACACACACACACACACACACACACACACTCACCTACTTTTTGCCTTTGATATAATATATTGAGAAACAGCAAAAATAGTTTTTGATCAAAACATCTGTCAGTGGGATTTTAAAGATACGGCACCAAAATCTTAGAAGTAAGACAAAGAATGAAAGCTATGACCTTAACGTCACTTTCTCCTCCATTGTTTTGTATGATTATACTACCACCACTATGTTTCACTGACTGTGGCAGATGTATCACTAGTTACTGTAGTTTAAAATTCAGGGACCCCTGCTTGCATGGGCCCTGGGTAAGAGGGCCTAGCAATGTATTCATATGTCCACTCTTTTTTTTTTTTTTTTAATAAATTATTTATTTTTGGCTGCGTTGGGTCTTTGTTACTGCACGCGGGCTTTCTCTAGTTGCGGCGAGCGGGGGCTACTCTTCTTTGCGGTGCATGGGCTTCTCATTGCAGTGGCTTCTCTTGTTGAAGAGCCGGGGCTCTAGGCACACAGGCTTCAGTAGTTGTGGCACGTGGGCTTCAGTAGTTGTGGTTTGCGGGATCTAGAGTGCAGGCTCAGTAGCTGTGGTGCACGGGCTTAGTTGCTCTGTGGCATGTGGGATTCCTGGACCAGGGCTCAAACCCATGACCCCTGCATTGGCAGGCAGATTCTAAACCACTGTACCACCAGGGAAGCCCCTATGTCCATGTTTTTATAAGATTTGCAGAATATATTTTAACTGCAATCTGTTAAGACTGCAGTCTCTTTTCTCTGTCACTTCCCCTTGTCTCACTTCCCCTCAGGTCAGCTAGCAATGGAGTGACCATGGGAATTTGGGAGATCTGGCTAAAGGGCAGTTACGCTGGGGAAGCTGTGTGCCAGGACACAGGTCTTCTCCAGGATCCAGTCTCTAAGGTGTTTAAATGTGTCACGTATTATCTCCAACATCTTTTCTGTGCTCTTTCCCTGAATGTTTAGCTTTTCCTGGATCCTAGGGTTTATTTCTGCTGGTTGCCTTAGGAGAACAGCCAGCAGGGTCCAACTGAGATACTGTCTTTAATATCATTAATATATTATTTAATTAAAGAATATATTCCTTTGGAGTAAAAGGAAAGCTTGTGTACTTCACACGAGCGACCCACTAAAGACTTCTGTTGGTTTTCTTTGTGTGAGATCTGCCATAGTTTTTTTGTGTTGTTTTGTTTTTTGTATAGCTCTTTGTGCCCTCAAGGGGTGAATAATACTGGCATCTGAAAGAGTTCTAGTCATGTGAATGGCTGTTACTGTATTTGATAGCCATAAGCTTGACGCTCTGAGTATGAACTAAGATAAGTTAAATATTTGATTGGAGTCAAATTAATTGCCCTCAGTGTTGATCCAGATTATTTGCTTATACTGACATACTATTAATTGTTACCATGGTTCATTTTGACAGCAAAGAATTGTATTGTAAGATGATTATGTTTTAAAATCTGAATGATTTAGTGGCATGAGGTGAACATAGCCGTATAGTGCATTGGAAAAGGTTACTTCATTAGCCAGTGATCTGAGGGTGTTCATACTCCTTTTATTAAAATGATATGATTAGTCCCAGCCCAAGTGGCTATAATTTATTCAGAGTATAAAGAAACTCTAGGAAAGCTAAACATCATTTTGGAGCAAGTAGTATAACTTTTGCATTCATATTTAGGGAAAATGAGAATTTAGAGAGGAATACAAATAACAGCTATAAAGTAGTCTGAACGGAAATGAAAAGGCAAATATCACTTTAATAATCCCCATGATTTCTCCTTGGTTTTACACTTCCTATAAGGTTTCCAAAATATATGTGAAAATTTGGTTAGATTATTTCATTGAAATTTAGATTTCCTTATTGCTGGAATGTAAAAGAAATTTTTTCATTGGATCAGCCTTATTTCCATCTGTTCCTTATGTACTGAGAAAATAGAAAACTAGCAAAATATAACACAGGAGTACATATCCTCTGGCAATAACATATTTTTTCTGTCAAAGAATTGCTTGTTCCCTGAAAGAATAAAATTTGACTGTCAGAAGAATTCCTTTTCCTTAAAACAACTTACTTTTTGTTTGACAAGAACTGATCACTTAATTTCCTGTATTGTGAATAAGAGTGCTCTTACTTCAATAGAAGCACATTTCATTTGAGCCTGGCTATGTCTGTATGACACAAAACAAAATTGGTGAATTCATGCAATATTCTAACCTTCTCTGGTATCATTGTATACCAAATTAACCAAAGCACTTGCTTGAACGTTTCTAGCAGGTTATTTTGTCCTTCCACTTCCAGGGAAGAAACATCACTTTCATTATTGTCTTTTTAACAATGATGAGATAATGATAATAATATTGGGAGCATCTATTTGTAAACTTCTCAGCAGATATCATCAGTACCATGGAGATAAAAAGTACATTTTTTTTCTTTTGAAAATATTCTCTCACACGTGTTATTTGCTACAGTTAATATATTGACCCCCTATAATGTTGTTTGATTTACAAACAGTAAACTTATTAGGAATAAAATTGTCAAACTAGATTATGTGCTCCATTCACCTGAATTTTTCAAATCACATACAAAATATAGGATGACATTTTCTTTCAAATCAGTAACAGAACAAGAATTAAAATGGATTTAATCCATGCTCCTTGGATTATGGATATTATAAGGTGCTCTCCTTCAGATTTCTTGAAAATACTAATGGTGGAAGGACTAGGGTTTGAGGTGTGTTCCCTGTATTGCTGCGGAATATTAGCTGATCTATGCACACTCCTGCCTAATGCATCTTGTGACAGATGTCAGAATTAGCAAGATGGCTGCTTGGACTTAGGTTTCCCATCTGTTGTGAAGCTAATTGGTCTTGCTGTTTTAATCAATGAACCAAAAGAGTTCTAGAATTTTCTGGGACTCACAGGACTTGAAGACAACTCATCCTGACTACATAGTTACTTATCCATCCAACAAGTATCTATTGAATTTCTGCTCTGTATCTGTCCATATTTGTATGACAAGGATACAGTGACAAACAAAAGAGACAAAGTTCATCCTCTCGTACTGCTCAAATTCTATGGAGAAAAGGTACAATAAAAATAAAGTATGTAATATAATTAATGTACTTTAAAGGAAAATAAAGTTGGATAAATGGATGAAAAGTGACAACAGTTGTTGGAATGAAGTTGTAATCTTAGATACAGTGGTCAAGAAGGTCTCTGAAGAGATGACTTTTAAGCAGGTGTCTAAGTGAAGGGAGGGAGAGTCAAGTTATTTGGAGTGGATGAATGGCCTAGGC
Organism: Neophocaena asiaeorientalis asiaeorientalis; assembly: GCF_003031525.2. NCBI lineage: Eukaryota > Metazoa > Chordata > Mammalia > Artiodactyla > Phocoenidae > Neophocaena > Neophocaena asiaeorientalis. The sequence continues at coordinate 2,415,044 of NW_020172463.1, read as the reverse complement.
AGAGGGCAGAGCAAGTGTGAAGGACCTAAACAGAGAGTTTGTTTGATGTACTCAAGGAATAACAAAGGGATCAGAGAGGCTGGAGTGGAGTGAGGGATGGGAAGAAGCATATGGATTAGGTCAGAGAGAAAGGCAGGGACCTGCTCAAAAAGGCCTTGTAGGGAAGAACTCTGGATTTGTATCTAAAGGTGATAGGAAAATATCAAAGGGGGGGTTTGAGCAGAGGAATGAGAAGAAATGCTGTGTGTTTTTTACGAGATCCCTGTCAGGGACAAGAAGTATGCCCTGGAGGTTGGACATGAGTGGCAGCAAGAAGGCCAGACAGGGAGCACTTGTGGTGGTCTCATTTAGACATGGCAGTGATTTGGACTGGAGTGACTACAATGGGACCTGGTGAAAATAGGGATTAATTCAAGAGTTTCAGTAAATTAGGTGCACAAAGTAACAGAAGAGCCAAGAAATTCACTAAAATTAGCTGAGAAATGATTTTGGCCTCTTTCACTTTGGGAAATGTAACTCAGGATACAACTAATTTTAGAAGGCCCTCTCAAGTGCAGTAAAAATTTTAAACTGTGGCTCTACTTTCATTGAAGGGTTAGGTGGTAACAGTAAAGAAACCTCATTTCTGAGATACTTTGGCATATGAACAAATTTATAAACACATTTTCTCCTGTATGTCTCAAAACCTTTGTCCTTTGGTAATTGTAGACAACCTCAAGGGATGATGGATTGAAGCACTGATAATGATGGGTAACAGTAGTTCTCAACACAGATTGCAGGGTAAGAGTCAACTGGGGGGATGGTTTAAAACAGTAATGCCCAGCTCCTCCCCAGATCATTAAATTAAGGTCTCTAGGATTGTGACTCCAAGAATCAGTATTTTTTCGGTGCTCCCAAGTGATTCTGATGTTCAGTCAGCATTCAGAGCCCCTTCTTTACATAGATCATTTAAAACACACAAAAGTTTTATGAGGAAGGTACTCTGACTTTGACGACTTAGTAGATTAGGAAAACTGAGACTTATAAATGCTAAATACCAGCTGGCTGTTATGCAAGGTAGATTTTTTTTTCTTTTCAAACATTTTTATTATGTGATGTTTGATACATACAAAATCATGTATATAGTAAATATGTTAAGCATAATTTAAAAGTAGCAGTGAACCCATAACCTTTTTAAATAACTAGAAAATTACCCAGACTGTAAGTAGTACGTACGTACTTCCCAACGTCATCTTCCTGCCTCTCCCCAGCCCAAAATATGTTCTTAATTCAGGAGTATTTTAACTTTGAGATGTATAAATCAAAAACGAGGATTTACAGCAGACAAGTCTACATATTTTTATTAAGAATTATACATTTGGGGCTTCCGTGGTGGCGCAGTGGGTGAGAGTCTGCCTGCCGATGCAGGGGACACGGGTTCATGCCCCGGTCCGGGAAGATCCCACATGCCGCGGAGCGGCTGGGCCCGTGAGCCATGGCCGCGGAGGCTGCGCGTCCGGAGCCTGTGCTCCGCAACGGGAGAGGCCACAACAGTGAGAGGCCCGCGTACCGCAAAAATAAAAAAAAAGGAATTATACATTTGATGAGCAATTTGAGAATACATTTGTTTATTAATGGTCATATGGGAGATCATTTATTAAAGGTCCTTCGAACATCATCATCAAAAAATACTAAGCAAAGTTATTTTTATATGCAAAATTCTGGGAACATCAAAACTCTCTACCTATGTACCTATTCATTTTCTGATAACTTGTTTTGCCCTTCCTTCCAGTTTTTGGTATAAAATGATTTTGGAAATGTCATTGTGCAAGGTAGGATTTGACTACCTTAGAACCTGACTCAGATGCATTCCTCTTAACTACTGTATCTGTCCCTTCTATCGCTTCAGGTATGGGATTCTATGTCCGAGGACCAATTGCTTGGCCATTAGTCAAAGAGTACAAGGAAGAAGAAATAATTTCATCAATTTAAGTACATATAATCAACCCTCTCTTCCTCAACACTCTGCTGCATAACACCTTATTAAGCTGCAATTCTTGTGACATTTTAAAAAATAAGTTTCTTGGTGTCCATTTTATTCCAATTTCACGTATGTGAAAATTTTGAGACGTGTCATGTACATGTCATGAGGAAATGTTTCTTTTTTATTTTAAATGTAAAATCTCTTTCTTTTGGGTAAGCATCACTCTAGTTGAGAATAGAATACAGAGATTGCCTGGAGAAGTCAGCTCTCCAGAATAAATAACCCTAATTTTAGCGTTTGCCAATTCCCATGGTATATATACTCCCACTACATCCAAATTTAAGCTACTAACGTGTCATCAGTGAATGCAGAGTGGGGAAGAGATGTGAAATAACACAGCATTAGGTAGTATTTCTGTCATACAAATGCAATAGACTTAAATATCCTCAAGAGTATAAATAAGAGTAAAATGTAGTAAACAGGAAGTGATGAATTTGAACATTTATCTTTTTTAATATATTTGATTTAATTTATATCATTTAATTTCTAATAATGGCTGTGTTTGACACTAGCTCTCAAAATTCCAGAAGGTTTAAATGTTGGCTCTCACAAGCTGGTATGAGCTGCCTCCAGTAAACCACTGTCTCTGACCCTGTTTGACCCTGAAGGCTCCAGCGAGGGAGGGAGGGACAAGCTTCTAGGAACAGTGGCCACCATGCCACAGATGGAAGTGTTACACATGTAGGAAGAATCAAGTCTGAGGTCCTACAGACTTTCAGGGAGATAAGCAAATTTCTGACCCTTAAAATTGGGTAACAGAACACACATATCCTTGATATGTTATAAAGGGTGATTTTTTTTTTCCTTTAGAAGAGTGCTTTGTACAAGAAATTATATAAATACGTTTAAGTAAGTTGAACTTAAAAATTCTAAAGTATGACACTGCCAGTCAAATGTATTGGAGCTGTATTATGAGTGTTTTGGTTCAATTATATTGTGAATTAAATAGTATTTGGTCAACTGATCTGGAGAGTCAACTGCCATTTATAAAATATGGGTCTTGGAGCAAATATTCTGGGTTCTTCTAATTTAGAGATGGATATTTGAAACAAAACCACTAAGTAAGCTGGCTGTTTTTGTTAATTATTATTCATTACCTTTTCTAGTTTTTATCATGGTCAGTGGAAATGACACCAAAGAGATGATAAACATCTTTGAAAATATAGCTTGTTATACCAAAATGAAGATCATTATGCTCTAATTGGTAAAAGCCAAGTAATAAATTGGCAGATACACAGATATGTCATTTACAATATAAAACACAACATTTATAAATGTTTTTCCTATTCAGAAAATGGGTTTACTGAATCATTTTCCATAGATTTCTCCGGATGCGCAGGCTCAGTGGCCATGGCTCACGGGCCCGGCCGCTCCGCGGCATATGGGATCTTCCCGGACAAGGGCACGAACCCATGTCCCCTGCATCGGCAGGCACACTCTCAACCACTGTGCCACAAGGGAAGCCCTCATAAGATATTTTTAAACAAGAAATTTTACCTATTTAAATGAACAGATTGATTTTTTTATGTTAACCTCACTGTATATCTTCCTTGAATATTTTATATTGCTCTGACAAGTTTTGAGGACAAGTGCTGTAAAATCTAGATGGAACAACTACATGAAGCCTAAAGATAGTTCCAAGTACACCAGGTGCTGGAAATGTATTTATATATTATATAGCAAGAGAAATACATTCTGAAGCATAACAGAGGTAGATGTGCTCACAGAAATGCAATAAATAAATGGTGTCCTTCTTAAGTCTATTTGCTGAGGGAGAATGAGCTTCTAAATTAACTTTATCTGTCACATAGATTGACAAGTAATTTTATTCTAAACTTTATTTTGAGAAGTTAGTTCTTATTGAAGCCTAACAATCTTAGTTGAAAGGAATCATTCTACTTTTTTTCTTTTGTTTAAAGCATAGGACAGTTGACTGAAAAATCTTTCAAATGCCAAATATTTATATAGTTTGGTATGTTTACTCATAATTTATTATGCATAAGTATTTTAAAAAGGTTATAAACCTTTTTATTTTATTTAATTCAAATGAAATAATTTATTTAATTAGAATAGCTTTCTTTTTCAATAAAACCTATTAGCCTTTACACAGTAATACAGAGATTCCTACACTGCTGTTTCTGCTAATGAAACCAAGTGACTAGAGTTGACCATACACTCTCAGTCTTTGGAATATGAAGATCTTTAGTACAAATAACGCTTTGAGTTGAAAAGCAGGCGCTTGCAGTCTTTACCTTCACCTTTCATCTAAATTGCCAACATACATTTCCTAGAACTGATAAACAATCAAGTGAATCATGAGATGTGGGCCTTGGAGTTAATTTATAGCACTGCTGTCTTCTGCATTGAGTAAAGCCACTTTTCTTTTTCTAAGACTGTACATAAATGTTTTGGGAAAAAAAGCTTTAGTTAATACAAGTCCCATTTTGAGTTCTTCATTATTACAAAGTCTAATATGTGAACTTTATCCCACATATTTTTTTCTATTACCTCTCATTTTGGACATTTGAATTTAGAATATTTTCCAAAATAAGCCAGTGGATTTATTTGTACTTTATATTTTCTTCATTTACATGTTTAAATGCTTATCATCTTCCATCAATTGGTTTTCTTAATCTTAAATTTAAACTGATTTCTTGGGGGTTTTGTGAAAATTTGCATTTGTATGATGACTTATGAGTGAAACGAGTTTCTTATGAACTGTGTTACCATCAACCATCTTTTTAAATTTAGACATAAGTTTTACAAATAAAAGAGTTTTTGTATAGGAACATAAAGAATATGATGAATTTCCTCTCAGGAATACTATTAATTCTAGGCCCAATTTCTTTTTCCCTGAGTTAAGGATAAAATTTTTTTTTTAATTGTCTAGCTACTCTTTTTTTTTTCCTACAGTTTGGTTGGAAATTTGATTGAAAACCGAAGGCCCTGTGTTTCAGTAATGAGTTCATATGGCAGTTTTTGCATTTACTGGCCATGTAACGTTATAAAGTCACTTAACCTCCTCGAGACTCCATTATCTATAAAGTGAAGGTGATAATCCAGAAAGACTACCTATGAAAAGTGATTTGAAATTCTAAAGTGCTCTACAAATGTTAGTTACATTTTCTTGGGTAAGTCCAATTGATAAAGCAGTAATTATATTTCAGAAATGAAAGAAGGAACAAGACAGGGGTTGGTGGCTGAGGGGAGAAGGGTGTGTGTCTGAACAAAGACCCATATAGGATCAATTGATTAGTCTCTGTTCATGGGTAATGGCCACCTACTCTGATATAGCCATTCACAAAGCATTTTCTTTTTCTAAATGAATTAAATATATTTATGTATATTGGTGGGTATATTTATATATATATCAGTGGATCTCAAACTTTAGTATTATAGAATCATCAGGAAAGTAAAACATCAGTTGCTGGGCCTCACTCCCAGAGTTTCTGATTTAGTATGTCAAATGGGGCCAAGAAATTACATTTCTAGAAAGTTCTCTGGTGAACTTGAAGCTACTGGTTTAGGAACCACATTTTGAGAATGTAGTTCCTAAACCAGTAGCTAGACTGAATGAGAAGGATGTTAGAAAATCCCAGCTGGTTATTTAGTAAAAACTTGGCTAGTGTCTGCTTTGCTGAAAAGAGACTGTATTTTGGATTAGATGACAGGATGGAGACTACTGTTTGGGTTCTTAAAATACGAGTCACCACGTAATTTACCTTTAGAAACATATAATTTAGAGTTCAAAGGGAATTTAGAGTTAATCTTCATCATTTTCCAAATGAGAAAATGAAAGCCAAGAGGAAATAAGTGACAAATAATTACTGAAAAAAATCACATAATTTTAAAAGTCACACAGAAAGTTCTTGATAAAATGGGGCTGGAGTCATCCACCCAGTGCTCATTCTACTCCCAATGTTGCCTGTAGACAATATATTCCTCTTACCCAAGCAGGTTAAAAAAAGTAGAGGAAACATGAACCAGAGAGGTTTATTCTCACCTAGATATTTGTGGGGAGATGGAAATAGCACATTGTGGGGACTTCTCATGACTCAGTCAGTCAATCACATTGCCCCTAATAAATTAAGATGCTTATTACATCCATGGATTTTTCTTTCCAATTATGCAGTTAATAAAAACTCATTAAAGTTGTCAAGAATCAATTAATTTCTCATTAATGCAGCCCAGCTTAAAGAAGAGGAATACAAACTCAATTTATCTTTATATTGTTCTGGATCTCCACTTAACAATATTTAAAATATTTGTTCCCCTGACTGGATCCTCACCTGCCTAATTGATTCGTTTCAGTTGTTTCTCATTAATATGTAAATCAACTTGCTCACATTCTAAGGCGGAGAAAATACATCTGCAGGGGATGTGCAAGGGTATGTTGCAGAATTGCTTTGGGCAGTTTGTTGATGCAAATACATGGTCTGCAGCTTCTTTATATTCACATCTGAGGAGAAGCTGCCTTATTAGATTTTAGGCAATTACATTTTTGCTGTTATAGCCGTAGATTGCTTTGTTACCCTTAAACATAATCAATCAACTGTAGTCAAATCATTTGGTAGAGGATCAGAGGCACAGTCTGTCCTTGAGCCATGATGCCGAAGAGCTGAAATGTGTTTTGGTAAAGGTTTTATGTGCTGGACTTAGAACTAGCTTCTTTTCCTAGAGCAAGTAGTGATTTACACCCAGCAGATGGTGAAGAATGCTGATTTAATTCAATTTTAATCCACATTTGGGAGAAGAAAGGTACCTGGTTTAAAAAAAATTGTTGTGGGAAATTAAAATTTAAAACTATGCATACAGTTGTATGCATAGAAAGACGTAAATATATTTTATACAAAATATGCGCAATTATCAGATCCCTTGGAATAACGGATGCCCAGATGCCCTCTGAGCTGTCATATATGGGTGCTGGTTCTAACACTGGCCCATGCTCTCTGTAAAGTGCCCCTGATGTCTCACTTAAAGTTTATATGAGATAGCTGGTTTGAGGTGTTGTCATTTATAGCCTCAGGATAATATAAAGAGCCTCTGGCGCATTGAATTGGTCATCCTTGAGTACCATTAGCCCTGCTCTCTGACCAACTGAGTTTACCCACTTTGAAGAGCAATACTCTAATAGGGATAGCATCCATGTTGATTTTTCCATTTTAAATGGATTTCTTCTGGCAAAATTCTGAGGCCCTGGTAAAGTACAATGAAGAAACACATTCTTGACCTATAATATATGCCAGCATCCAAAAAAGCAGCTCTGATTCTGCTATAAAGATATGTATATCATACCAGATATGCAAAATTACCTACCCTTAACTCTCTCTGGGGCTTCAATACCCTGATCAATGTATATTCCCAGCATACCTTTTGTGTCATCACTCTGTATTATTGTTGCCATGGGTCCTGTGTCCTCCCCCCCATGCAGAAGGCAGTGGGAGCCAGGATAACTTATCAGGGATTGATAATTGGACATTCCTGGAAAAATGATTACCAGTAGGGCTGCTGGCGACTAGGCCTTTTTAAGTCTTGCTGGTTTATTAGAGCACAGCATCTGGTGGACATTGAAAGCATCCCTTTGTACATCTCAGCCAGCATACCCCAAAAGGCAACAGTTGTGCTTCTTGAATTTATAGGAATGTACACCTTAAAGGTGAACTTTGTAAAGAGTTTTGGCTTCTTGAAGGTACGCTTTTTATTAAAATCATTGTATTTTTTAAGATATGCACGAATACTGTGATTGAAAGTGTTCATAACATTACCTTCATTTAACTTTTTTTGCTGGTAATTAAAGCCATTTGGATGCTAAGGCATGAAATAATTACATGTGGTTCCCAGGCAGGTCTTCTGTATCTACCAGTGGAATTCTATATTGACTGCCTTAAATAAACCACTACTCTTATTTTCAATAAATTGTCACCTTCCACATGCAGGAAACTGGGCTAAGCATTGAAGAATGTATCATAGGTATAAAGTCATCTATGACATCTCATACTTCAAAGGGCTTAAAATTTATTTGGGTGAATCCAGGACCAGCTACATAATTTACAGTACAAAATGAAAACATGGGACTCTTCTTTCAAAAATTATAAGAAATTCAAGACAGCAACAGCAGAGCATGAAACCAAGCAGGGTGCCCTTCTGAGTGTCAAAGCCCTGTTCGACTGCACAAGTCACATACAACCCCATGAAGCTGGCCCTAAATGAAATGAAAATGAACACATATTGAGCATTTCTTTGTGATAGATGTAATGTGCTAAACGCTTTACTTCATGTTATCTCACTTAATCCTCACAGTGACTTTGTAGGATGGTTACTGGTTACCCGCAGTTTACTAAAAAAGAAAGTGAGGCTCAAAGAGGTTAAAGAGTGGGTTAATATCCAAAAAAAAAAAAAAAAAAAAAAAAGAGTGGGTTAATAACTAATGGGATTTAACTTCAGATCAGACTCTAATCAAGCCCTTATTTAAAGTATTAAATAAAACTGTAACTCAACCCATGAGGCATTAAATGCTAGATGTCTGAATGGTATATTCAGTAAATGTTTTAATCAATGAATTGTTTTTAGGCAAGCCAGCTCATGAAAGCTATGGTGTCACACAGCCTCTGAAAAATTAAATTATTGTGGTATAAATAAAGTCAACCAATGCGTCATTCAGTGGTAGGGACCAGGGAAATCATTAATACTTTTGATTTGATGATGTGTGGGAAGAACCTAATTCATAATTTTAAAGATTTTAACTTTTTGTTTTTTTGTGATAGTTTCTGACAGCTCAGCTAGTGGTCTTCTTAGGTTGCCCTTGTACACATGATGTGGGGTTAAAACAAACCTGATTAATAGCCCTGTCCTTGACTGCAAGCTTCACCCTTGCCCCTCAAGCACTCCCTCAAGTGCTGGTAGATTCTTCTCTTCCCTCACAGCTGAGGTTCAGTTTGCTAGGATGGAGTAACATCATTAATGTCTTAAGGACAAAACCACCTCCAAATATTGTGTTTCTTTGTTGATTTGCTTTGTGAGCACACAGTGGCTTATTCACATAAGAAAATTTATTCCCCAAATAATATACTTGGATGCACCTGAATCGTGTCCATCGTAGACTTCTACTTAGTAAGCATTCCATTACCGCACTTGTCAAATATCTAACAGATAAGTACTGTATTTGATTAGAATACATTAGGCAACAAAACTCTTACCACTCCCCTGAATTTAGAGAATCTTAAAGCAGTGCATGAAAGGCGTATATTCTAAGTTAATGTTGATACCACTGCCTAAAAAATGTTTATGAAATTAACAGATAAATCTGGATCATTTTACAGTGCCAGAAAGTAAGGTAGTGCTCAGAAAGCACAATGATGAATATATGTCAAAGGGATATAAGAACCAAGTGAAAGAGTTCCCAGTGGATGAAGCCCGAACAGTTTGAGCACCACAGTAAACAATGTGGTATTGAAATATAATCCAAAGTATATAATAAATGCCCAGGTATCCAAACTGATATAAATAAATGATAGAGTAAATAATAAGTGGGGGGGAATAGAAAAATCTCTGTACAGAGGAAAAACGTATAATTTATGTACATATTCTACCATTAAAGATAGGGAACGTAATGCCATACCACCTCTTAAGTGCAGGCTGCACATAGCACCTTCCTCTAAAAAGCATGGTATGGAAAAGATGAAAAAAGAGTAACTTTGAAATAGAGAAAACTGACAAATACTCTGTCAGCCAAATGATTAAGGTTAACATCATCAGTGATAACTCATGGAATAGGAGTTCTCCTTGATATTATGTGATGCGAATGGCACTTACCTCTGTGAACTTCCTCCCCAAACTTTTAACCCCAGTCTAAACACAAGAAAAATATCAGATGAACTTGAATCAAGGGATATTCCACAGAATACCTGACCAGTGTTCCTCAGAACTGTCATGGTCATCAGAAACAAGGGAAATCTGAGAAATTGTCACCATCCAGAGGAAGCTAAGGGGACATGATGACTGAACGTAATGTAGCATCCTACAGCAGAATAAGAACATTAGGAATAAACTGAGAAAATCTGAATAATGTGTTGAGTTTAGCTATAAAAATAATATTAATAATCGTTCATCTGCAGTTGTCACAAACACATTCTTTAGAACGATCAGTGTGAACTAATCCAATCCAAGATCATAATTTTCATGTATTTGTCTCAAGTTTCTTTTAATTTTCAATAACCTTTTTTGCACTAGCATATTGACTTGCTGAAAAGATCATGTCATTTGTTATATAGAATGTTCTACCTTCTGAATTTGTTTTATCGCTTTCTTGTGGCTTAGCTTTCTTATTGCTATAACCTTAATTAAATTCAAGTTAAATATTTTGTCAACTTAGAGAAAAAACATAAGTGGTAAAACGCTACTGAGTGACCTCTTCTGGAATTACACAATCAGTTTATCAAATCATCCCAGGGCTTTGCATCGTTAACACATAATGATGTTAACTATTGTTATATGGACAAAATGGCAACTTAAAATGGTGTTAGGATGTTTACCCAGCTATAGTCATTGTACGATCAATTAATGTACTAATTGCAGCTAACACAAATATAGCTACTGTGATATGTTCCTTCCTTGGGTGGAATGATGATTGATCTTATTGAACAAAAATATTATGCTTTGTAAAAAAAAGAACAATCTAATTTAAAAAAAATAGACAGCGGATATAAATAGACATTTTTCCAAAGAAGACATACAGATGGCTAACAGGTACACAACAAGATGCTCAACGTCACTAATCATCAGGGAAATGCAAATCAAATAGCTGTTACCAAAAAGACAAGAAATAAAAGGTGTTGGTTGGTGAGGATGTGGAGAAAAGGGAACCCTTGTGCCCTGTTGGTAAATTGGTGAAGCCACTATGGAAAACATCATAGAGGTTTCACAAAAAACTAAAAGTAGAACTGCTATGTGATCAAGCAATTTCACTTCTGGGTATTTATCTGAAGAAAACAAAAACACTAACTAGAAAAGATATTGATACATGCACCACCATATTCATTGCAGCATTATTTACAATAACCAAGAAATGGAAGCACCTAAGTGTCCATTGATGGATGAATGGATAACAAAGATGTGATATATATAATATAAATAATTGTATATATATATAAATAATATTATTCAGCCAATAAGAAGTAAATCTTGCCATTACAAGATTTACAACACTGATGGACCTTTAGGGCATATTGATAAGTGAAATAAGTCAGAAAAAGACAAATACCATATAATATTACCTATATGTGGAATCTAAAACAAATAAACAAACAAAAACCAAGCTCAGGAATACAGAGAAGACATTGGCGGTTGCCAGAGGCTGGGGCGGGTCGGTGGATAGGGAATGGGTGAAATGGGTGAAGGAGGTTAAAAAGTACAAACGTCCAGCTGTAAAATAAATAAGTCATGGGGATGTAATGTACAGCATGGTGACAGTAGTTAACAATACTGTATTGTATATTTGAAAGTTGCTAAGAGAGTAAATCTTATAAGTTCTTATCACAAGAAAAAACTATTTGTAACTATGTGTGGTAATCGGTGTTAACTAGATTTTTTTGATGATCGTTTCACAGTATATACAGATACTGAATCATTGTCCACATGAAATTAATAAAATGTTATGTGTCAATTATATCTCAATAAAAAATGTATTATGCTTTGCATTGTAATTGCACATTGCAAAGTGGCTGTCCCATTGAATAAGATTTTCCAAGGTAAACTTTAGAAAGATTGATCTTCTGGACACTTGATTTAAGAAAGGCCTTTGAGGTTGGAAAGAAGTTCAGGATAATTACAATTTTATCAAAGGGAAAAATGGAGAGCTTCCTTTAAGTATTCTTTTAATGAAATACAAACGTTGCACGATTGTGAGTGAAAATGTGGTTTGTATATGTATGAATTTTTAAAAGTATTTATTCATCAGAAAGGTACTTAGTGGGTTTGAAACATCTCAGTTTTGTTACCTAATACATATATACATTTCTACCCTACTAGTTGGGGAGATTTGTACAACAAATGATACGCTTTACTTTCTTGGCACGGAATGATTTTGGAACGTTACTTTTCCTCTCCTCATCAACGTGCACTGATTATTTTTTTCTCCCTATCCACCCATTCCTATCTGGCAACCACTATTAATGATGCCCTTCACCTATCATGTCTTCACCATTTTTCCCTGGAGGAAAAAATAGGTCATTTTTAATATTAGCTACATTTCCATTAGTATGTGATCGCCTCAACTTTTGCTCAAATTGCATCAGCATATGACTTTGTTTTTAATATTCGTCTACCTGCTATTTCTTACTTTTTGGAGAGTGTCTTTGTCATACTATGCCTTCTACTGCCCATGCCTAGTGGAAAAGCTTGTATATATTCATACATGTACATATTCCCCTCTGTCAAGAGATTTGTAAGGAGAGAATTACTGTGCCTATGATCCGAGAGGGGCTAGGGAGTGTCCTGAAGTACATATATCCTTTCAAAATTAAAAAATCTGTCATAGCCATTAAAAATACTTTACCAGGTAAAGAGGAAATTATGTTGTCTGAAAAGCACAGTGACAATGAGAGTGTATATTTTGCTCCCTGTTTATTAGATAAGAGAAGCTCCAGGTACATTATATATATATATACATCCTCTCCCATGCATGCCATATATATATATATATATATATATATATATACATCCTCTCCAATGGATGCCATTATATATATATATAATGTTAGGATTCAACTCCCAAAGATGTCTGTCAGGGGAGTTGTAATATTGAATACTGTGCCAGTGTTTTCTATTACGGAGCTTGGAATAAAGCACCATAAATCAGACCACAATCTTTAAAGTGGCATTACTTCTTTAAAAACCATATCCATTAGTCTGGTTTTAACACATTAGAAACATAGGAATTTACTGCTCAGAGAGAAGTCATGTAATAGCAGGTCAGAGTGTTACTTTTCACTGATAATGCATACAGTAAATTCCTTAGTTCCCTAAATTGTCTAGCTAGTGAATATGGAGCATCTCCATTTGTTGACATAACTGGTTCCAGTTATATTGCTTTCCTAGCAAGGAAGGCCACATCCTCAGTTGACAGGCCATATAGGTATAGGGAGTCCCCAACTTGTAAATGAGTTAGTGTTACAAAGGCTTATTTGTAAGCTGGTTATTTAGAATTCAAAATACATCTTTTCATAGAATCCATTTTATGAATGATAGATAAATTTACAATCAAGTCCAGGTAATTATGTTTTATTTTATTTATTTTTATGATTTAGTTCATAAGATAATTTTATTGTACAAATTGGGAAAATATTAAAAATTAAAATAAAAATCACCTGCATAATAACTTAATCCAATCTTTTTTCTCATTTACATAAATATATTTTTACAAAGTTGAAATCCTTCCATATGTTTTTTAAAACTTGCTTTATTCATCTAACATTTAAAAAATATTGCTGTTGTATTGAGGGGTTGTCACCTTTGAATTTTTTATAACAAAGTGATATGGTATATAATAATATAGTACAAAAAGTCAGTAATGTGTGTCTTATGACAAAGAGCCCCAGGTCACTGCCCTCTCCAATGCCCCCATCCCCAGAAATATCCTGTTTCCATTTTTTGCTTTTCTCTCAAGTATTTATTTTATATTTATAAGTAATGTGCCTATACTACAATTTCTTTTTAAATTTTTTTTTTTTTTTTGCGGTATGCGGGCCTCTCACTGTTGTGGCCTCTCCCGTTGCAGAGCACAGGCTCTGGATGCTCAGGCTCAGCGGCCATGGCTCACGGGCCTAGCCGCTCCGCGGCATGTGGGATCTTCCCGGACCGGGGCACGAACCCATGTCCCCTGCATCGGCAGGCAGACTCTCAACCACTGCACCACCAGGGAAGCCCTTTAAATTGTTTTGAATTAAAACAATAATAATAGATTTACATGGTACAAAGTACAAGCAGTATATATGTTATATGGTAGAAGTATTCTTTCTGCTAGTGCCCCTGTATATTATCCAGAAGATTTATAAGAAAGCATGCATAGGAGGTAAACTTCTCAAAATTTTAAACTAGTTTTACTTTGAAATGAATTTGCACATAGAATTCTAGGTTGAAAATTCATTTCCTTGAGAATTTTGAAAAGATTGTTCCATTACCTTTGAACTTGCAGTATATCTGATAAATTCTTTGCCATTTATCTTCTAGAGTTTTGTTTCCTACTTGAAAGCTTTTAGGATCTTTTCTTTATCCTTGGTGATCTAAAAATCTCATAAAGATATACTTTATTTATATCTTCATATTTATTCATTATCTGGGCAACCAGCCACTGAAGTCTAGAAATCCATATTTTTCAGTTGAGGATTTTATATTTACATATACTATATTATATTTACATATGCTATGTATATATAATATACATATGTACATATATTATCTATTATGTATGTATATATAATGTTCTTTTTGGAAATCCTGTTAGTCAGTGGTTGGGCCTCTTGTGTTTATTTTCTATTTTATTTTATTATTTTTTAAAATTTATCTTCTGTTGTCTAATTCTTTGTCTTCTTTTCTCATCCAGAGAAATTTTCTCAGTCTTATCCTTCAGCTCTTGTCTGAATACTCTGTCAACTGTCATATTTTTAGTTTCCAAATGCGCTTTCTTGTTCTCTGATTGTTCTTTTTTTTAATAGCATACAGTTCTTGTTCAGTGAATGCATTATCATCTGTTATCTCTCTTTGGTCATGAACTACTTTCTATTTAAATGCTTTCTGCTATTCTGCAAGCAAAAATTGACCAGAAACTGTGTCTTCAGGAAAAATCCTTGGACTTGACTGAAGGGCAATATGTTGGACAGCTGGATTTTTCACTGGAGATTTACAAATTGCAGTAAATATGGGTCTGTTGGTTAATTCAGTTTCTGTAGAAAAGGACATTTCAATTCCTGTCTGCCAGTTGATATCCTAGAGCTGGGCCAAAAAGAAAAACGGGACTAGGAAGTTTTACTATTCAGTATGCAAGCTTTAATTTAATCCCTATTTTTTTCAAATCCAACCTCATCCTTTTTTGATCCATTCTGCCTGGATCCCCCAGATGCATAACCTCTCTGAAGAATACACCTCAAAATTTCTTCTTGGTATGAGGAATGGTGCTGTCTGCAGGGTGATGAATACTTGGAAAATTCTGATGCAAACTTTTAAACAATCTATTTGATTCTGTCATGCCTCACCTCCGACTTCCATTGTGATCAGTTTTTCCCAACATTTCTAGATCCAGGGCCAACTTACTTGCTTCTTGATGGTAACCCCCCTGCAGACTCTTAAGTTTGACCTTTCTCTGTTTTCAAGCAATTTACCATTCCTCTGTCTGCTTTCTCTTTTGATACATTCTATTCAGATTTAATATGCACTGGAATGTTTTCAATATCTTGTGCTTTAGTTTTATTGGTGACTTTAGGAAGAGTGCAACAGGCACATCTTTAGTCTTTGAAGTCCCAATTAACATATCAATAATTTCTACCATGCAATTAAATAAACCTCCTAAGCACAGACATGAACACACATACATGTACAGTATTCTAGTTCCATTACATGGGTGGATGACCATAGTTTATGTGGGTAAATCCCTGTGGTTAGACATTTAAAGTTTTTACCTTAAGTCTTTTACTGCTATATACATAACACTGAGATAAAAATTATCTCATACATAAATCTTTTGTTATGGCTATGATTATTTTTTCTAATTCTTAGGAGAGAAATAAATGAGTTGAAATTAATGGAAAATTTAAAGCCCTTTGATATACATTGCTAAAATTGTTGCCCCCAAACTCAGAAATGTTTTCATTTTATACTGTTGTAAGGGACAAGGCTTCCCATTTCCTTACTTAACCAGAAATAAACTTATTTACTTTTTATCTTTTCCAGTTTGAGTGATAAGTGACATTTGCAAGTGTACAATTATATTTTTAAATTTAAAGCTATCCATCTTTTTTATTTGTTAACCTCTTTTACTGTAATGCATAGAAAAAAATTTCCACCCTAAATCTAGTGGTTACCGGTAGGAAGAGGGGATGGGGGAGGGGCAGGATAGGAGTAGGGGATTAAGAGATACAAACTACTGTGTATAAAATAAATAAGTAACAAGGATATATTTAACGGCACAGGGAAATATAGTCATTATTTTGTAATAATTTAAATGGAGTATAATCTGTAAATATATTAAATACTATGTTGTGTACATGAAACTAATGTAATATTGTAAATCAACTGTACTTCAAGAAAAAAAAAATTCTACCCTAAACCAGATATTTATGTAAATTTTCTTCTAACTCTACTATAATAAAATAGTAAAAATTTTATATTACTATATTTTAATCTTAACTCTTTAAAACAGCTAGAGTATAATAATAGCTAAATCACTTTGGATAGTTACTCTATAGCAGATATTATTCTAAATACTTTACATAGATAAACTCATTTGATTAACTTTAAATTTTAAAAAGGGATTATTATTATTCCTATATTATAGATAAGAAAACTAGAATTCTTTATGTAGGGAATTTTTTTCATTATTTTCCTATAATTTGTTACCTTATCACCACTCT
Organism: Neophocaena asiaeorientalis asiaeorientalis; assembly: GCF_003031525.2. Lineage (NCBI taxonomy): Eukaryota > Metazoa > Chordata > Mammalia > Artiodactyla > Phocoenidae > Neophocaena > Neophocaena asiaeorientalis. The sequence goes on along the minus strand of NW_020172463.1, from coordinate 2,398,400 downwards.
ACTATTGTTGGGTACAGTGTTCTAGAAATGTCAGTTATGTTAGGCGTTTGATGATGTTGCCCAAATCTTTTATATTCTTACTGACTTTTTGTCTCATTGTTCTATCAATTACCAATAGAGTTGTTTTTAAAATTTTCAACCATAATTGTGGGTTTGTCATTTTCTCACTTTAGTTCTTTCAATTTTTTGCTTCCTTTATTTTGAAACTCTCTTATAAATTACATAAACAGTTACAACATTATATCTGTCTGAATAACTGATCTTTCATCTATATAATATGACCCTTTTTGTCCCTGTTAATCATTATTGTCCTGAAGTCTATTTTGTCTGAAGCTTAAGTCTTTCTTTAGCTTTTCTTCTATTGCATTTCTGCTGGTCATGAATTCTTTTAGTTTTTTTTTGTTTGAAATGTTCTTTATTTTACCTTTGTATCTGAAGTAAACTTTTGTTGCTTATAAAAATTTTAGTTGATAGTTTTTTGTTGTTGTCTTAAGTTAACATTTTGGATATGTTATTTTAATGTATTCTGGCCTCCATTATTCCTGATGCGAAGTCAACAATTAAACAACATTTTTCCCTTGTATATAATGTGCCATTTTTTTCTTTTTGCTTTCACCATTCGTATTTTCATCATCATCCATCCCCTTCCTTCAACAGCAACATTGTACCTGTGGTATGATTTGCTTTTTTTTTTTTTTTTCCTCCTGCTTGAACTTCATTGCAATTCCTTGATGTGTAAGTTAATGTGTGTGTGTTTTTAACCAAATGGGGGGAAGCCTGAGGCCATTATTTCTCCAAATGATTATTCTACCTTTTTGTGAGTTTTTCCTTCTTCTTCTGGGACTCCAGTTAACATATATAATGTACCAGTTGACATTGAGCCAAATTTCTGAGGTTTTGTTCAGTTTATTAAATCATCCTTTTCTCTGTTGTTAAATTTGACAGGTTTTATTAATATATTATCAAGTTTAGTGACATTTTTGCCATATCTAATCTTCTGTGGAGTTATTCTAGTGATTTTTTCCTCTTTAATTTTAAATCATTTTTATAGTTTGTAATTCTGGGTTGTTATTTCCTGTCTGTTTACTCATTGAGACCATATTTTCCTTTAGTTCTTTAAATATATTTTTCCAGCTGCTTTGAATTTTTTGTTTGGCATGTTCAACATTTGAGCTCAGTTGGAATCACTTTTTATTTGCTTTCTTTTTTTCAGAATAAAGGTAACACTCTACTCTTTCTTTGGTTATTTTTGGTTGAAAACTGATCATTTTAGGTAATGAATTGTACTGTTATCATTCTGAGAGTTGTTGGGTTTTTTTCTCTTCATAGGTAATTAATTCGTCTAAAGTTAAACTGTACATTTGTCTCCCATGGGGAGCAGAAACTGATGTCCCTGCTCAGTTCTTTCAGTGTCAAGCTGTTGTTTGACACCCTTTTGGCACCCTGAAGGTGTCTTCTGAACCTGTATAGTTTATTGTTCAGCAAAAGATGTGGACCGAGTTTATATGCAGATTTGGAGACACCCTCTTTGTGATTTTGCTTCTGTTGCTTCTTTCATAAACTTTAGGTGCTTTGCCAGCCCTGAGCTTTGACTAAGTCTTTAAGCTTCAGTCTCTGACTAAGACATCAACTCTGCTTCTCAAGCTGAGCATAGATCAGAGAATGCACTCAAATCAAAAGAGCTATTAACTCTCAAATCTGACCTGGTAAAGCTCTGCCTTAAGGGTAGATTTCTCTCTCATCCTCTTTGTTTTATTTCTGTGCCCCTTGTTGTCCCCCATGTGTTATTTGATGGACAGCCAGGGATTTGGATAGAGTATATATTCACATTTTGTTTCTCACCTTTTCTATAGGTCTTTTCTTCTGGGATTTCTTCCCGAAGTTTCTAGCTGCTCTGCTAGCTTTAGACTCTAGTCAGCTACGTTGAGCTGATATGTCTTCAGGTTTATACCACAAGAGATGTAGGGAGTTGAGGAATGTCGTAATGCAAACATTCAGAAACTCACATTTCATACCATTATAGTTGCAGTCTTTCAAGGATAAATCTTCTCTCATTTCTGCTTGCATTTAGTCACTGTCCATTTCCTACAATAGTTTTTAAATTATTTTACTCAGTTTTTATAATTATTATCCTTTGGAGGGTTCGTACAACCATTTCAATCTGCTGTTACTGGAAGCCAGAACCCCATCTCCACAATTTGAAATGTTATATTAGATACTATTTATATGTACTATTTATAAGTACTTCAGTATTATTTTGGGGTGTTCTAGACTATACCAGCCTAATTTTATTATTGTTGTTTTAATATCTGGATATGCAAGTTCTTTCATTTTTTTTTTTATTTTGAAATTGGAATTAATGACAATTTCAACTATTTTTATCTAGGTATATTGTGTTTCTCTTTTTATTCAAGTCTTTTCTCTCAATAAAATTTTTAAATTGTTGTCATAGTCTTGCATTTTTGATTAACTTATGTCCTATTTGATATAGATACTTGATAATGTTTGCTGCTGTTGTGAATCAGGTTTTTTAATCATATGTGGCTATCCTTATAAGAAAGACATCATTTTTTATAGTTATCATATGTAATTATCCTCATAACATAACATAAGAAAGATATCATTTTTTATAGTTTTTATAAACAGCCACCTCACTGAATTCTATTATTATAATTGATTTTTCAGTTGATTCTCCTGTGTTTTCTGAGTAGGCTGTGATTATCTGGAAATAATAAATGATACTTGTATCTTTTATATAATGTAAGAAAGATATCATTTTTTATAGTTATTGTATGTAGTTACCCTTATAACATAAGAAAGATATTAGTTTTTATAGTTTTTATAGTTTTCATAAACAGATACAATTTTTTATAGTTTTCATGAACAGCCACCTCACTGAACTGTATTATTATAATAGATTTTAAGTTGATTCTCTTGGGTTTTATGAGTATGTAGTGATAATCTGGAAATAATGATATTTTTATCTTTTATACAACACTGAATCATAGTATTAACTGTCTTTGTGGGCAGTCTTTCTTTTGCTTTATGCTACATTTGAAGCAGTACTCAACACTTAGATTCACCCCATCCCATTCAAAAGAAATTTTACTCTACCATATTGGTGTCCAGTATTTCATAGAGAAGCCTTAGTAGAAGATATGAATTATATATTGCACCATCTGTTGTATGCACATACAGAGACACACATACACACACACAAATTACCATTAAATGTCTCTTCTTAAAATTGTCATCGAAGTTACCAAATGTAGATTTGCAGTCTCATTCTGACATTCCTGTACTCACACTCTTCTTTTTTCCTCGGTAGCTTTTGCTTTCTAAATTGCCTCTAAATCTCTGTCCCGAGCACCATTTGACTCATAGGCCATAGGTGATTCTCCCTTGAGGTGGAAAGAAGGTGGGTGTTCTGCTGCCAAACAAACAAATACGTAAACCAAGAAATTCTTGATCTATTTAATTGTCTGAGAATAAATCCTAGAAAAAAAAGAAAGAATCCGAGTAAGAATGGCTACTCTTGTCTTACTCCTGCTATAAATGGGAACATTACTACTTAATATGACTTTGGCTTGTGGTTTGAGATTGAAATTCTTTATCATGTGAAGAAAGTTTGTTTACTTACTGATTTACTGAGATTTAAGGAATGTATGTTGAATTTATCAAATGCAATTTCAGTATGTCTCATAATTTATTTAACTTATTGATGAGATGCTTTATATGAATATATTTCCTAATATTAAGCAATCTCCTGTTCTTGGAATACAGCGTACTTTGTAACCCTGTATTACTTCTTTAATAAATTGCTGTCTTTTATTTAATAATAATTTATTTAGATATTTTCATTTATATTTATAAATGAGGTTCATTAAATTTCTCAGCAGCTTTCTTTTTTCAATCTCTAGATTTTGTTACTCCATTTTTTAGCATGTAGCACAAGAATCTCTAGGGAAAAAACAGTTCGTCTTTTTAAATTTTGGCTTTCTTTGGGAGGAAACGAGGTGAATGTAGTCATAAGTATGCTTTGAGGAAGTTCAACTGAAAGAAAAAAGCTTTTTCAAAAGAAAAGAAGAAAGGAGGGATTCATGTGTGTGTGTGTTGTGTGCAGGGGAGTAGTTGATATTGAACAAGGTCAAGAATTAATTTTAATACTTATATTTTTTAGTCACATACTGGTATATGTTACAGTATTTATAATGATTTCTAATCCTAATCTTCTTTAATTATTAGGCTTTTTTAAAAATTGAATTGTTACATTTCTTTTCTTTTCACGGAAAGATTTATAATTACAAAATTCACTAAGACGTTGTTTATTTGTAATTGTTTTTCTGCCAAATTCACATACAAGTGGCAATTTCTCTAGATATTATAAAAATTGGTGACAACCTTAGTGCCTTAAAAGTTTGTATATTATGTCCTTGTTTTCCAGAGTTTAATGTTCTGGAAAGTGTGAAATCAACCTGAACTTTGTTTCACTTAGGCGACGTACTTTGTTTTAATTTATTTTTTTTTCTGATGCGTGTAAATCTTTGTATCCTATAAAATTCTAATTATTCTTCAAGAAATATTTGCTAATATCATCATATATTTTACACGATTCCTGAAAAATCCTTTTTGTCAGATACTGTGGTCCTTTTTGAGAGTAGGTAAGTTTAATAGTTTAATAATTTTTCTTTCACCTTTGTGTGAGGCATAACATATGGTTATACATAAAGGGCTCTGAAGCCAGAATACATTGGAAGCCTTGCTCTTCCACTTACTTACTCTGTGACTTTAGGCATGTTACATACCCTCTGTCACTCGGTTTCCTCGTTTATAAAGTGGATGTAGTAGTATAACAATTAATAGGTTTATATGAGATTCAAATGAGTTAATTAGAAGAATGCCTGGTACGTGGTAGACATTCAGTGTTAGCTATTTTACTGTTTCTCAGTTTGTTCCTGACTATTCTTCAGATTTACTAATCCACTTTAAATTATAATATTTCTCATAATTTAAATGTATTTTATATTTGCATTCAAAATTTGCTTTCCATTGTTGTTTTCTACATCAATCATTGGCATTTCTGCAGTATATAATCTGTTTTCAGTGCTTCTCATGAAAATTAAAATTCTGCTATTGAATTTTAGTTATTCTTCAGTTTTTCTTATATCAGTGCATTCACTTCTCATCTCCTTCATCTTCTAACCTTGGTCGCTCTCTGATTATCAATCCTACCATGCTTCTTTGTCCCCCATGGAAATCATGTTTAAGTGCATTTTAAGGCCAAAGCATAAGTCTTTACAAACCTATTTCTGTAGGCTATAGTAGATCCTTCTCAAATGTGCTGCTTCCTTTATATCCTATGGACTATGTTTTCCTCTTATGTTGCAGGCTCTTGATACAATAAAACTGGGGAAAAGTGTTCTCTTCTTGTGTTAAAATTTCATTTTTTATTTTCCATTCTCTGTGTGTTACTTATAAATACTTGAGACCACAAACATATCCCACCCATCTTCCTTATTGATTCTTCTAGAATAACCAAATATCAGGAACCACCCCCTTCTGTTTATAATCATCATTATTTCACAATTTCAATTTCCGTTTCAACCATTTATTTTTCCTCAGTCAAATTTGCTTTTCAGTCCCCCTTGACTAAGTGTCTTCACAAAAAATTCCTTATTCTTACACTGTTGCTTGCTAGAAATCCTTAATTTTGAGTCCTCTTTTTTGACACTATGCAACTAATTTTTAAAATCCCACAGCTTCTGTCTTATGCTAAAATTATACATGGCAACTTAAAGAAGAGATTAAAACAACACCTCTGCCCTCAATACTTTGAGTTTCCTACAAAGGATTTTTTAAAAGACTGAAGACAGATTTTAGATTTATACTCAAGTATATTATGTAATGAAAGCATCTGACTCTCTTGACTGCACTGGGCCCTGATTAATGACCATCTTTAAACTGAAATTTTTGTTGATTAAAGGTGGTTTTTGAAATTTGAGCACTAGTTTCATGTTCCTGGAGCACCTAAGATTAAAGAAGTCTCCTCTCCTTGAAGACACAGGGGAGGTAACTTTCCTCTTCTCTGTTTCTTCAACTTCCTGCATCTCACTGCCCCTTCTCTTCTTTTGTCACTTTCAATGAAATTTAAACTCCCATTAAAAATTTGAAAAGTACTAAGGGAAAAAATGAACTATAAGTCTCTATCTTCAAAGGACAAAAGGCAATGAAATTTAAGGAAATAAGATGTGTTTATTATCCTATTTTGTGACAACCAAATATTATGTGAGAGCAAAATGAAAATGAAATAAGGTATTTTTATGAAAATTGGTTAAAATTTTACATGTGAATTCCAACCTGTTATTAAAATTTTCTGAGCCAGAGAATTGAATGCAGACAAGGAACAGCACTCAATGACAGTGACATTTCCTGACAGAGCAATTCTTTGCATATCAGCAAGGCTAATTATATTCAATCTGACAGCGGCAGTTTAACCCATTCACCAGAGGAATGTACGTCTCATAAGACCAATGATCTAAGCATTCATTTGGATGCCAATCTAGTTTGGCAATGTATATTTAAAATGTATGATTAATTTTCAATGGCTGATGTATGGATGATAAACATGATTTCTCATCAATTTTGTTGAATGGTTTGTGTGTGTGTGTGTGTGTGTGTCAGTGTGTAAGTGAAAGTATGAGGTATCTTCATTTGGGAGCCACATATAAAACCACCTTAAAAAATTCAGAACAATTTAGATATTATCTCAGGCACCTTAAAACTGTTGTTATAAGGGTAAACCTGTTACCTGAAAGGTGCTAATTTGTTAAGCCTAGATGAAGCATATTCTATTAAAATTTCATATTTTTCAGTTGATAGTATCACGTTTATAAGACACAAAGCCAAGTCGAGATTATTCAGGCAAAAATACACTGTGTAACTGAAAATATCAAGTTTGGATGTTTAACATGATTAAATCAAAATCTTAACTTTTACCCTTTATAGCTCCTTCCCATCAAATGAACACTGTACTCGCCTCTGCACCCAACCCTACATGAACACTCACATCTTCCAGGGATCGAATATCCAGCTCAGTGTTTGTGAAAGGTAGGAATTCTGCAAATTCTGCTATGCCTTAGAATTGGGACAAATTAAAAAGACATATAAAGAGTACATTTTCCTTTAGAGGTAAAAGTGGGCAAACAGGAACGCTTGACCTGAGTATTTTCTTAGGGATGTGCTTGGTGAAATGCTTTACACAAAATAACTCCAGCCTCTGTCAGCTCTAATGACCCATCTTATAGCCAGTGGGTCCATATTTACTTATGAGCAAAGTCCACAGCTTAATCAGGCAACTAGAAAGAGTGGTTTACAGAATTTGGGGGACAGAAGACAGAGAGGCTTTCCCTCCATTGCACCTCAGCCTTCTTCTTCCCATTTGTTCTGCCTCCTTTGCACTCATATAATGGACAACAAAAACCATATGGGGAAAAGGTAAATAGAAAGCACTGCTATCATATTTTGAGTTATTCATAATTAATTAAATTCTTTATAGCCACTTCAACACAAGTTTATTTGGATCCACATAAAAATGTTTTGTGTAAATGTTTGAGCTAAGATTTCAAATACTCTAGATTTCAAGCACTTTATAATCAGTTTGTTCATTCTAACATTGTTAGTACTGACTGAAAAAGTTGATAGTGATTTAAAATTAGGTCTCATCAAATTTTGCCTTTCTATCTTCACTTTAGCGTATTAAAATAACTCTTATTCTAGGCACTTTTTAGTAAAGTGTTGTAAACTTTTCTGGTAGCTTTGTGATGTAAAGGGGACAGTGTGTATAGTAGTTTAGCAAAATAGTCCTATTAGTCCCAGATGGTAATGCACCATAGCAAACTTGACACCTTTTCCTGGATAAAGTGATTGTGTAAACAGCAAGCATTATTAATTTCCTTAATGTTTATTATATCAGGGTCAGTTAAGAACATCAAATTAAATCTGTGCCTGAGATAGCATGGTTTGTGACTGGTAAGGACAGAAGGCTCGTGAATGAAATGAGAAGATAAAGATATTTTAGCCTGTAGCCGTAGACATGATACAGCTGGGGCTCCTCATTCATAAATGTAGGTCACCCAGTATAAGAAATAACTAAGAAAACTTTCCTGGACAAACTTCACTGGCCTGCTCAGGCATAGGAAAAGTGAGGGGCTACTGGTAAATTCACAACCAGCAACATCTTGGACGAACATCTAGAAAATTTTTGCCAAACTTTTGGAAGGGAAATTTTCCTGTGTAAGTTTTCATCTTTGGTTACAGATGTTTTTAGTCAGGGTTAAGAGAATCAAAATTCCATGTTGTAGCGTTTTAAAGAGGTAAGAGCATATTAAAGACAAGACATTTCTCAGGGAACTTATACTTAACTTCAGGATTGTTAACTATCTTAAACACATAGATTGCTTAGTATAAATAATAATAATACATGTAGCACAGGAGAAATCAGAGTAAAATCCTAGATGACTAATGGTAATATTTCTGTCCTCTTTTGTTCCTTTATATGTGACTTTTTGTTATGTGCACATTTGGCTTATTTAAATTTATATTGCATATTGATAAATGGGCCAATAAAGACAGAGCTTACTTTTAGCTCAATATTTCTGTTGATAATAATAAATAATATCCAAGAATTCTAAGAATAAACACAGACCAATATTACAAAAAAAAAAAAAAGCCAAATTATACTTCAGAAGTCGGTGAGTAGGGAGTAGGTGAGTAGTTTTGGAGAACAATACTCCTTAATTATTAAGGCAAGTTTATAATTGTGGCCACAGTAATTCCATTCATTTCCATGACATTTCATGGTTTTCAAATATTACTTTCTCATATATTCTCTTATTTTATCCTTAAAATAATCTTGTGAAGATTGGATGGCAATCATCATTTTTTAAATACAAAACAATAAATGTAGCTAGAGATCCTGAGATGATGTGGCTGGTGAATGTTATGTTGAGGATTAGAAGCAAGATGCTTGAATATTAATCCAATATGCATCAACTATTCTGGAAAACAGTAAATGATAGTTATGTCTATCTGTGTGTGTAATAGTAGGAGGGAAATCATGTACAAAAACGGAAAGAGAGACAACAATAAGGGGTGAATGCAGAAGAGGTTCTCAATTCTAAAAGAATGTTCAGGGAACTCCCTGGTGGCCCAGTGGTAAAGAATCCACCTTCCAATGCAGGGAACGCAGGTTTGATCCCTGGTCGGGGAACTAAGATCCCACATGCCATGGGGCAACTAAGCCTGTGCGCCACAACTACTGAGCTCACGTGGCTCAAAGAGAGAGCCTATGTGCCAAAAACTACAGAGCCCACGTGCTCTGGAGCCTGCGTGCCACAACTAGAGAGAGAAAACCCGCATACCACAACTAGAGAGAAGCCCGTTTGCTGCAATGAGAAGATCCCGCCTGCCTCAGTGAAGACGCTGTGTGCCTCAATAAATAAATAAATAAATAATAGTTTAAAAAATAAATAAATAGAAGAATGTTCAAAGCAAACAAAGCTCAGAATAAGCATTATGTAAAATTCTAAAGGAAACACGTTTCCAGCTACATTTCGGAGGAAATGATCAGAACAATAAAAGAATCAAAGATTGAAATAAATAGATAACAAAGAGGAAGATGCATTCTTCAACTGCAAAGACAGTGCAGTCCTTAGACCTACACAAGAGAGGACTCTCTGCACTGAGCTAGGAATCCATGTACCCACAGGGAGACCATGCCTTCTCTTCTGTTCATGCTCCAACATTACTAAACAAATGGTCCCAAGCCCATTTGAGGGCATGGTCAGACCTCTCCCCTGGGTTTGATTTCTCTGGGGTAGCTACTTGCAGAAGATAGAATGTGTGGACAGATCTTGGATGTGTGGTAGAGGTGTTTATAGATATGTGTGTAGGCAGCTTTCCAGGGTGGACAGATCTGGGGGTGGGAAAATGGCACACAACTCTGAGGGGCCCAGGCTGTTCAGGATGGTTTCAAGGTGTATTCATGAAAGTAGGAGTTTTAACGTAGTACTTCAACAGTCAGCTCCATTTAACATTTAGGTGTTGAATCGTGGTATGTGGACCTCCAAATGTAATCTTGCATCAGTGTCCCAAAATGTTAGCGACACACCAGTTCAAAGAGAATAAATCATATAATGAGCAGGGTTGAGGGAGATTGGTTCAAGATGGCAGAGGAGGACTGAACTCACCCGTTCTTGCAAGAGCACCAGAATCACAACTAACTGCTGAGCAATCATCAACAGGGAACACTGGAACTCACCAAAAAAGGTACTTCACATCCAAAGGCAAAGGAGAAGCCACAGCGAGATAGTAGGAAGAGCGCAATCACAATAAAATCAAATCCCATAACTGCTGGGAAGGTGACTCACAATCTGGAGAACACATGTACCACAGAAGTCTACCAACTGGAGTGAAGGTTCGGAGCCCCACACATCAGGCTTTGCAACCTGGGGGTCCAGCAATGGGAGGAGGAATTTGGAAAGAATCAGACTTTGAAAACTAGCGGGATTTGATTGCAGGACTTTCACAGGACTGGGGAAAACAGAGACCACTCTTGGAGGGAACACACAAAGTAGTGTGTGCATCAGGACCCAGGGGAAGGAGCAGTGACCCCATAGGAATCTGAACCAGACCTACCTGCTACTGTTGCAGGTTCCTCTGCAGAGGCGCAGGGTGACTGTGTCTCGCCATGGGGACAAGGACACTGGAAGCAGAAGTTCTGGGAATTACCCCTTGGTGTGAGCTCTCCCAGAGTCTGCCATTAGCCCCACCAAAGAGCCAGATGGGCTCCAGTGCTGGGTCACCTCAGGCCAAACAACCTACAGGGTGGGAACCCAGCCACACCAATCCACAGACAAGCAGATTAAAGTATTACTGAACTCTGCCTACCACCGCAACACCCACCTCTACCCACCACCAGTCCCTCCCATCAGCAAGCTTGCACAAGCCTCTTAGATACCCTCATCCACCAGAAGGCAGACAGCAGAGGCAAGAAGACCTACAGTTCTGCAGCCCATGGAACAAAAACCATATTCACAGAAAGACAGACAAAATGAAAAGGCAGAGGACTATGTACCAGGTGAAGGAACAAGATAAAACCACAGAAAAACAACAAAATGAAGTGGAGATAGGCAACCTTCCAGAAAAATAATTCAGATAATGATAGTGAAGATGATCCAGGACCTCAGAGAAAGAATGAAGGCAAAGATTGAGAAGATGCAAGAAATGTTTAACAAAGACCTAGAAGAATTAAAGAACAAACACCGAGAAGAATTAAAGAACAAACAAACAAAGATGAACAATACAATAACTGAAATGAAAAATACACTAGAAAGAATCAATAGCAGAATAACTGAGGCAGAAGAGCGGATAAGTAATGTGCAAGACAAAATGGTGGAATTCACTACTATGGAACAGAATAAAGATAAAAAGAATGAAAAGAAATGAAGACACCCTAAGAGACCTCTGGGACAACATTAAATGCACCAACATTCACATTATAGGGGTCCCAGAAGGAGAAGAGAGAGAGAAATGACCCAAGAATATATTTTAAAAGATCATAGTCGAAAATGTCCCTAACATGGGAAGGCAAATAGCCACCCAAGTCCAGGAAGTGCAGAGGGTCCCAGGCAGGATGAAGGCAAGGAGAAACATGCCAAGTCACATAGTAATCAAATTGGCAAAAATTAAAGACAAAGAAAAATTAGTGAAAGCAGCAAGGGAAAAATGACAATTAACATACAAGGGAACTCCCATAAGGTTAACAGCTGATTTCTCAGCAGAAACTACAGGAGAGAAGGGAGTGGCATGACATATTTAAAGTGATGAAAGGGAAGAACCTACAACCAAGATAACTCTACCTGGCAAGGATCTCATTCAGATTCAACAGAGAAATCAAAACTTTTACAGACAAACAGCAGGTAAGAGAATTCAGCACCACCAAACCAGCTCTACAACAAATGCTTAAGGAACTTGTCTAACACAAGAGATGAAAAGGACCTACAAAAACAAACCCAAAATAATTAAGAAAATGGTAATAGGAACATACATATAAATAATTACCTTAAATGTGAATAGATTAAATGCTCCAACCAAAAGACACAGGCTCACTGAATGGAAACAAGAACCGTATATATGCTGTCTACAAGAGACCCATTTCAGACCTAGGGACACGTACAGACTGAAGGTGAGGGAATGGAAAAAGATATTCCATGCAAATGGTAATCAAAAGAAAGCTGGAGTAGCAATACTCATATCAGATAAAATAGACTTTAAAATAAAGACTGTTACAAGAGACAAGGAAGGACACTACAAATGATCAAGGGATCAATCCAAGAAGATATAACAATTATAAATATATATGCAGCCAACATCGGAGCACCTCAATACATAAGGCAACTGCTAACAGCTATAAAATAAGAAATCGACAGTAACACAATAATAGTGGGGGACTTTAAACACCTCACTTACACCAATGGACAGATAATCCAGACAGAAAGTTAATACGGAAACACAAGCTTTAAATGACACAATAGGGCTTCTCTGGTGCTGAAGTGGTTGAGAATCTACCTGCCAATGCAGGGGACACAGGTTCGAGCACTGGTCTGGGAAGGTCCCACATGCCACCGAGCAACTAGGCCCGTGAGCCACACTACTGAGCCTGCGCATCTGGAGCTTGTACTCTGCAACAAGAGAGGCCGCGATAGTGAGAGGCCCACACACCACGATGAAGAGTAGCCCCCACTCGCCGCAACTAGAGAAAGCCCTTGCACAGAAATGAAGAACCAACACAGCCAAAAATAAATAAAAAATAAATAAAACTAAAAAAACAAAAGAAAATAAGTGACACAATAGACCAGATAGATTTAATTGATATTTATAGGACATTCCATGCGAAAACAGCAGATTGCACTTTCTTCTCAAGTGCACACAGAACATTCCCCAGGATAGATCACATCTTGGTTCACAAATCAAGCCTCAGTAAATTTAAGAAAATTGAAATCATATCAAGCATCTTTTCCAACCACAACACTATGAGATTAGAAATCAATTACACGGGGTAATAAAAAAACACATGGAGGCTGAACAATACATTACTAAATAACCAAGAGATCAAAGAGGAAATCAAAAATCAAGAAATCAAAGAAATCAAAGAGGAAATCAAAAATTACCTAGAGACAAATGACAATGAAAACACGATGATCCAAAACCTATGGGATGCAGCAAAAGCAGTTCTAAGATGGAAGTTTATAGCAATACAACCCTACCTCAAGAAACAAGAAAAATCTCAAATAAACAATATAACCTTAAACCTAAAGACTAGAAAAAGAAAAAAAAAAAACCACAAAGTTAGTAGAAGGACAGAGAACATAAAGATCAGAGCAGAGATAGATGAAATAGAAACAAAGAAAACAATAGCAAAGATCAATAAAACTAAAAGCTGGTTCTTTGAGAAGTTAAACAAAACTGATAAACCTTTAGCCAGAATCATCAAGAAAAAGAGGGAGAGAACTCAAATCAATACAATTAAAAATGAAAAAGGAGAAGTTACAAGGGACACCACAGAAATACAAAACATCCTAAGAGACTACTACAGGCAACTCTATGCCAATAAAATGGACAACCTGGAAGAAATGGACAAATTCTTAGAAAGGTATAACCTTCCAAGACTGAACCAGGAAGAAATAGAAAATATGAATGGACCAATCGCACATAATGAAATTAAAACTGTGATTAAAACTCTTCCAACAAACAAGAGTCCAGGACCAGATGGCTTCACAGGCAAATTCTATCAAACATTTAGAGAAGAGCTAACACACATCCTTCTCAAATTCTTCCAAGGTATAACAGAGGGAGGGACACTCTGAAACTCATTCTATGAGGCCACCATCACCCTGATACCAATATCAGACGGAAAGACTACAAAAAAAGAAAATTACAGACCAACATCAGTGATGAATATAGATGCAAAAATCCTCAACAAAATACTAGCAAACAGAATCCAACAGCACATTAAAAGGATCGTACAACATGATCAAGTGGGATTTATCCTAGGGATGCAAGGATTATTCAATATATGCAAATCAATCAATGTGATACGCCATATTAACAAATTGAAGGATAGAACCGTATGATCATCTCATTAGATGCAGAAAAAACTTTTGACAAAATTCAACACCCATTTATGATAAAAACTCCAGAAAGTGGGCATAGAGGGAACCTCCCTCAACATAATCAAGGACATATATGACAAATCCACAGTAAACATCATTCTCAATGGTGAAAAACTGAAAGCATTTCCTCTAAGATCAGGAACAACACAAGGATGTCCACTCTCGCCACGATTATTCAACATAGTTTTGGTGTCCTAGCCATGGCAATCAGCTTTGAAAAAGAACTAAAAATGAATACAAATTGAAAAAGAAGAAGTAAAATTGTCACTGTTTGCAGATGACATAATACTATACATAGAGAATCCTAAGGATGCCACCAGAAAACTACTAGAGCTAATCAATGAATATGATAAAGTTTCAGGATACAAAATTAATGCACAGAAATCTGCAATCCTATACACTAACAATGAAAGATCAAAAAGAGAAATTAAGGAAACAATCCCATTTACCATTGCAACAAATAGAACTAAAATACCAAGGAGTAACTCTACCTAAGGAGGTAAAATGCCTGTACTCAGAAAACTATAAGACACTAATGAAGGAAATCAACAATGACAGAAACAGGTGGAGAGATAACAAGCTCTTCTTGGATTGGAAGAATCAATATTGTGAAAATGACTATACTACCCAAAGCAATCTACAGATTCAATGTAATACCTATCAAATTACCAATGGCATTTTTTACAGAACTAGAACAAAAAAATCTTAAAATTTGTATGGAGATACAAAAGACCCCGAATAGCCAAAGCAATGTTGAGAAAGAAAAACAGAGCTGGAGGAATCAGGCTCCCTGACTTCAGACTATACTACAAAGCTACAGTAATCAAGACAGATGGTACTGGCACAAAACAGAAATATAGATCAATGGAAGAGGATAGAAAGCCCAGAGATAAACCCACACACCTGTGGTCAGCTAATCTATGACAAAGGAGGAAAGGATATACAATGGAGAAAAGACAGCCTCTTCAATAAATGGTGCTGGGAAAACTGGACAGCTACATGTAAAAAATGAAATTAGAACACTCCCTAACACCATACACAAAAATAAACTCAAAATGGATTAAAGACCTAAATGTAAGGCTAGACACTATCAAACTCTTAGAGGAAAACATAGGCAGAACACTCTATGTCATAAATCACAGAAAGATCCTTTTTGACCCACCTCCTAGAGAAATGGAAATAAAAATAAACAAATGGGACCTAATGAAAGTTAAAAGCTTTTGCACAGCAAAGGAAACCATAAACAAGATGAAAAGACAACCCTCAGAATGGGAGAAAATATTTGCAAACGAAGCAACAGACAAAGGATTAATCTCCAGAAATATAAACAGCTCATGCAGCTCAAAAAAACAAACAACCCAATCCAAAAATGGACAGAAACCTAAATAGACATCTCTTCAAAGAAGACATACAGATGGCCAAGAGGCACATGAAAGGCTTCTCAATATCACTAATCATTAGAGAAATGCAAATCAAAACTACAATGAGGTGTCACCTCACACTGGTTAGAATGGGCATCATCAGAAAATATACAAAAACCAAATACTGGAGAGGGTGTGGAGAAAAGCAAACTCTCCTATTATACCCAGAGAAAACCATAATTCAAAAAGACACATGCACCCCAATGTTCATTGCAGCACTATTTACAATAGTCACGTCTTGGAAGCAACCTAAATGCCCATCACTGGATGAATGGATAAAGAAGATGTGGTACATATATACAATGGAATATTACTCAACCTTAAAAAGGAACAAAATTGGGTCATTTGTAGAGACATGGAGGAATCTAGAGACTGTCATACAGAGTGTAAGTATAAGTGTAAGTAAGTCAGAAAGAGAAAACATAATATCTTATAATATTATAAACTTATAATATCATATCATATATTAATACATATATGTGGGATCTAAAAAATGGAACAGATGAACTAGTTTTCAAGGCAAAAATAGAGACACAGATGTAGAGAACAAACATGGCCACCAATGGGGAATGTAGCAGGGGTGTGGTGGTAGTGGGGTGAATTGGGAGATTGGGTTTGATATGTATACAATAATATGTATAAAATAGACAACTAATTAGAATCTGCTGTATAAAAAATAAATAAAATTAAATTTACATAAAAAGATAAACTTAAAAATAGGTAGGGTTGAATTAAAATTGAAGACATATATATATAAAATCTAAATATATAATATTTATATAAAATCTTGAGTGTTCAAAATAAATTCACATACAAATACACTGGTTATTTCAACTTACAGATTTTGATTGTTTAAACTGAATTTATTTTTTAGGAATCATGTAAACAAATGAAAGGAGAGTAGAGCTGGGCAAATAGGTTTGTGATTTCAAGTAAGAAAGTAAAGTGAATGTCAAAAACTCTAGACAGTTTCCGATATCTGGATTTATTCTTGATTAAACTCTTGAACAGATTCTTTGAAGCACTTAAAAAATAAAGCAGTATCAATAATGAGTAGCTAGTGTTCTCAGGATGAAAATTATGAGATATGAAATTAATTTCCCTTTATTTCAGGACTTACTGGAATGGTTCATTTAACATAAATTCAGCAAGGTACTTGGGACAGTTTCTCATGATATTCTATCATGAGTAAATGAAAAGAATTATACAGGATCCTGGTAAAGATAAGAGGATTTGTATCTGCTTGAACAAACCAATTAGTGAGTTTATCCAATTAGCGAGTTCATTAATAGTGAGCCATTGAACTCAGAGACTTAATCTGATCTACATTTTTTCTGACAGCATATCAGAAAATAGAGACTCAGTGTACCAAGTTTATAGTTGACTCCAAACTAGGAATAATTAGCCAATCAGTTATACTATTGAAACCTAACAAGACAGGAATCGGAAATCTAAATATGAAACTGAACCCAGGAACAAGGTGGCTGAATGGGTCTGAGAGATATAGGCCTAGTTTAAAATTGGTGCTGCTTTTGTCCAATTTAATTGTGTCTTTGTGCTTTGCCAAAGAAACGTGATGTTCACCTATTTTATTAGCTTTCAGTATGCTTCCAGTCTAGATTCATTTAGGGATTTTTGTTTTTCTAAAGAAGGAGGGACAGGGTTTGCACACTGGTTCCTGAAGTGGAGATGATGAGATGGAAGACAGAAAAACATCTCTCTTCTAGCTGACTTACAGGACTAGACCTTACTCACCAGAAAGAGTGGGGAGGGGCAGCAAGTAGAAGAGTATTTTATTTCAATGAACATAACTTAATTTCTTTTTTGATTCTAAAACTGATACAAGCTTCATTTATATACATATATACACTGTTTTTATATTCTTTTCCGTTATGGTTTATCACAGGGTATTGAGTATAGTTCCCTGTGCTATATAGTAGGACCTTGTTATTTATCCATTCTGCATGTAACAGTTTGTATCTATTAAGCCCAAACTCCCAGTCTATCCCCCACTCACCCACCCCTCCCCCTTGGCAACCACAGGTCTGTACTCTATGTCTGTGAGTCTGTTTCTGTTTCATAGATAAGTTCATTTGTGCTATACTTTAGATTCCACATATAAGTTACATCATATGGTATTTGTCTTTCTCTTTCTGACCTACTTCACTTGGCATGATAATCTCTCGTTGCATCCATGTTGCTGCACATGGCATTATTTCATTCTTTTTTATGGCTGAGTCACTGCTGTATAGCAAAAATTAACACAACATTGTAAATCAACTATACTTCAATAAAAAATAAATGTAAAAGAAAACTGATATAAGCTAGTTGGAAACAATATTCCAAACAGTAAAGTACAAAAAATAAAGTGAAAAAAATCTCCTGAAATATCTTTACAGAGAGGTACCCACTGATAATGTTTCATGATCGACATTCTAGACATCGCTTTATGTATGTTGTAGGATTGTGATCATTTTCTGCCTGCTGTTCAGAAACCTAGGCCATTTGGGGAAATAGTCCTTGTGAAATTTAGGACAGCATCACTTTCACTTTGGGTCCTGGATTCCAAAGTTTATAAAGTACATAGAACACAGTGGCATGTTCCAGCTGAGTCCACAAAGTAGTCGCACTGGGAAACAGAATTTTCTTGGAGGGCAGTAGTGTCAGAGGCATGCTTTACCCAAATGGCAACCTACAAACCAGCTCTATACCAAAGAGATGGCAGATTTGCGCCAGGTAGTATGGCAGACACTACTTTGAATATAACTTTATGTTGGGGCTAAAGTGTTGTGTGTCTGCATTGGGGGAGCAGTGTCTGGATATTGAACATTAATGTTAATAATGTTTGTATCCAGAGACTAAGTGGGACCTGGCATATTTTGATTTTATGAATAAGAGCTTGCTCTATCCTCAAACCCTGATGGGGAATGCTTTCCCCAGTAAACTAGGCTAGACCATGTGTGAACTGCATAAACTCCTTTTTTTAGACTGAAGGTGGGCCTAAGCAGAAGGGGTGGTGCTGATTACTTTCCCCTTCATCCACCTTGGTTCCCACCGCCCTTTTGATAGGAGGACAGTTCTGAAGGGGACAGAAAGAGAGGAGGATAGGAAAAAGGTGTATCCTGAGGAGCAGGAAGATGCTGAGGGGCCTTTCTTACCACGCTAGCCATGTGAGGGGCAAGTTTCTAGAGAGAAAAAAAAAAAAAAAAAAAAACGAAAAAGAGGAAATCCAAGGTCAATAATGCCTCACAGAGCAGTAGGCTTTGACCTCTCCTTTTAAATAGCAAGGTCTCCTGCCCCTGGTAGTAGTTCACCAAGGCCCCTGGTTTTAAACCACCTTAGAGTGAGTGCCTATGAAAGGTGGGATGGCATAGAAATAGAAGGGCAAACCCTGGGTTTTCTTAAGTTTAAATGAAGCTAACAGTAAAGGTCCTTGGTGTCATCGTCCCACTATTCCTTTATTTTCACTTTCTTTTAAAATGACATTATAATCTAGGCACTAAGTAAATGCTGAGTACAGAGTTATTGTCTCTAATTTCCACAACTCTTTGAGGATTATTATCCCATTTTCCTGATGAGAAAATAGAGACTTAGAGAGATTTAAGAAACTTGCTTATTCATACAATGGTAAGAGTCAGAACTGGAATATGAACTCAGGCAGATGGACTCTGGTGTTCACTGTGCCTCTTTTCTCCTCCCACCCTCCCAACATTTTTATTTAAGCTCCACTTAAGTACACTAGTTGCAGTAGTAGGGGGTTTGTACTTGCTGTACCTAAATTGGCTCTTCAGAGAAGACAGAATAAAATGGCTTTGTATTTCTATCTAAATTCTCAAGAATTTCTGATTTTAAGATACTAAAAGAAAGTGATTGCTTTTAGGAGTTCAGTTATTCTCAGAGAATATTATAGTCACATTGACTTACTAACTATATACATGTATATATATGTATATATATAGGTTTTTTTTTCAATTTGGAAGCTAAAATCTAATTTCTATTATATATTGAAATGTATATATAAATATAAATATTTAAGGCTAAAATCTAATTATGTATAATATATATTGTATATGTGTGTCTGTCTATATATATAAAATCTTAAAATATTATCTTACTAGAGGTGTGGACTTTAACCAAATGTACATTCAAATGAGAATACAAATTCAAATTCTTTGGCAAGTATACACATCAAGTTTTCAAGATCTTCCAATTATTAAAGTTTGAAAATAATTGAAATAATTCATTCATTAGACTCAATTTTCAGAGTAATATATTCATTCAAACCCACACTCATTTTCCAAAGTGTAAAAATGCTCGCTGGCAAATTCAAGTATAGCTAGCGTCTTGTCTTTGCTTTGAGAGTGTAGTTGGTCATTCAAATTGTTATGTTCACAATTATGGAAAAAAATAGAAACAAATTAAAACTTAGATGTTTTTTCACCATTTGGATGTTTAATGGGATTTTAAGATCCTATAAATCTGACCCTTTAGAAAAGTGGATGGAAATTTTCCTTTATCTGAACCCTGGTGTTATTTCTCCCGTAAAGTTCCCTAACAGATGGAAGAATGACCCGTTCTCCCTACGTATTATGGATATTGATTGTTTTCTTTTAAAAAATGGAAGGTTAATGCTTCTGCTGAGTCCACAGAACAGATTCTGCTGAGAAGTAAACTCATTTTCAGTAGCCTAGAGTTGGAAACAAAATGCCTGCCAAAATATTTGTTAGACCTTTACAAGTAAAATCAAGATGTAGTTCAAATTGAACCAGGTGTGTGGATTCTTCCAGATTACATGAGCATTTTCATGATTTACCCAAGAAATGTCGTGAATAATCATTTCCTATATTCAATTGAAAAGTCTTAATTTTGAAGCTTAGTATATAAGACCGTGGTTTTAAAAAAATAGAATTTTTTCTGGTAAATTAGTATTTCATATTGCAAATATTGATAATACAATGAACCCATTCGTCTTTTGTTTGTACCAAAGAATAATCTTTATGAAATTCAGAAGCATGAAATGGGGTCCCTTAATTGTTAACTTCTGCTTTCCTTGCATATGTTAATAGTAGAAAGAATAAGAGGGATAATGATATTTGAGGATAGTTAAACACTTAATTTTTGTAAGTAGTTTAACTTGCTTCATTCAACAGATTTTTCTGCTAGAGATAACTTCTTTGAGTCATTTGTTTTAATCCCGAGATAATGACTTATGCATCGGTAACAAATTGAAGTTGTAACAGATCACGTGTATAACTGTCCCTAAAAAAATGAGTTGCTCTAGACTCATGGCCCTGGCCATTACAGACTATTACATTGTCCCATCAGCAGTCAGCCTCCTGTTCTTCTACTGTATCCAGACCAGAAATGACTGAAGCAAAATTTGAACTAGTTCATCTTAAAAAAAAAAAAAAAAATCTCTCTGCCTATGAAAAGGAGAGCCTAACCAAACCTTTTAAAATTGTGGCATATTTGCAAATATGATCATGGTCAACAGTGTTAATAATCTCATATAATGAGATGGAAGATGTTGGAGGGCAAGAAACTCATTTTAACTGAGAACCTACTATGTAACAGACTAAGAATCTATGATTATTCACTTTTCACTCCAAAATGATCCAGTGTTAGAAATATCCAATTGACTGTTTCATATAGGAGTAACTCTACATACAGAAATTAAATAATTTGCTCAAGGGCAAATAACTGTTCAACTCCAGGGCAATTTGACTCCTAAGCCTGTGCTCTTTCTGAACTTTTTTGCAGTGTTTCCTTACCATGAAGATGGATCTTAATCCTTTTTGAATAATCAGGATCAAGAATGAGGCTTAGAGTCAAAATTTTGCTTCTGGATTTAACAAGTTTACATGTAGACTTGTCATCCTGTATGCATCAGTCTTAACCATGATGAGTTGGAGTTGGTCCCTCCTGCCAAAACAAAGCAGTCTTTTGGTGGTGATACTGGTTTAAATGTTTAGATGTATGTCTGGTTTTATTCATAGTTAATCTGGCTTTCTAACCTTTGTGATAAAGATGAAGTTAATTTAAACTGTAGGGAAAGGAGTCACTGTGGGCCTAGGTAACCTGGTAAATATAAGGAGAAAACTCTCCTTTTCTATCCCCAGGGACCAGGTTCACTTCCATGCTTCCCAGGGAACAACTATGGGAATGTTTTCGCAGCTTAGTGTGTTATCACTGGGTAGATTTGATATGAGAGACTGGTTTCATTTCATACATAGTGTTCATACGACATAGAGACTTTGGTTGCTATTGTTTTTCTAATACTAATTTCTTAATCCAGTGTTTCTCAAAGTATGATTTAAGGACCAACTGTATCAGAATGCTGCTGTCTTAATTAATATAGCATCACTATTATTACATGTAAAAGAATTAAGATGCTCTATATAAGACAGTTATTAATATTTAAGGTTTTTTTCATTAAAGTATGTTAATTTTCATTTGGAAATATTTCCCTCCATTAAATTTCCAGATAATTTTTAAAAATAAACCATTCCATTACTATTCTGCCCCTCCAAAATACTTGCTTTCCTCTCTTTTTTTCTTTTCTTTCTCACTCCCTTTCTCTTTTCCTTGTCTGTCCCCTCCTTCCTCCCTCCCCTTCTTCCTCTTGCCTTCTTTTCTTCCTCATTCCTCCCTTTCTCCTTTTTTTTCCCTGAAAGCTCCTATTAACTCAGTGTGTTACTTCATGTTATGCCTTAGATAGAAGTGACCATGAATATTCTGACTAGGGTGTAAGTGTTGCTGCTGTTGTTGTTTTTAATTTAATTGAAATGTTTACTTCTAAGTTTAAGCACTGGATTTGTGCTAGTTCATTCATTCAACAAGCATTATTGTTTGCTTTGTTCCTATGGCTATGATATAATATGATATATCAGTTCTATAATAAAGCTGTAGAGAACAATATGATAATTGAGGGAAAAAGTAATGAACCTGGCCTTCAAGGATTCAGAAGGACTTTATTAAGGAATTTGAATGTAAATCAAGTATAATGGCTGTTTTACAAGCTCAACATTCAACATTATCTACTCTTATGAAATGTAAAATGGTTACCTTGTAATAAACCCAAAGAATATTTGGATACAGTTATTTATGATTTTTCATAACTTTACACATTTCATATCCTCAAAGTTCTAAATCTCTCCTTACCTGTTACAAAACAGGGTTTCCCATTGGTCATACAAGTAATTTATCTTATAAAATACATCATTAATGTCAATATATATAGATAGACTTTAGTAACTCACCTACAATTTTTTAAGAAATAAGTTTAAAAGTACGTTAAATATGTAATCTAAAATTTAACTTAAATTTTAAATTCTTTGTAGTATTTCTTCTTCTAGTGTACAGATGTTTTCCATGGAACACATTTAGGAAGGTTTTTAAATAGAATGATACTATTAGATTTTATCAACAAATTAATTTTTTTCTTTCACTAAATATATCTAACACTTTAATCTCCAGAAAATACTGTTGATGAATTTCCAGTGAGGCATCCCAGCTGCTGAATATATTTCTATTGCCTTTTTGATAGAAACTCTAAATTAGAGAGTGATAGAAACAAATCATCATATCACAGATAGATTTTTCTGTTCCCTTACCAGTAAACTTGCTTATCTTGCCTGAAATGCTTTTTATCAGCCATGATCCAATGGATGACTCCAAAACCTCATATACTTATGCTCATGCCATAATGTTGCAGAGTGTTTCTTTACAGTCCTAGACTGCAATGTCACAGGTGCCAGAGTCGGACTGAGTCCTCCACCATGGCTTCTGTCCACAGTCAACAGTGGGGGATTGTGGAAGTCAGTGATGATCCACAGGTCCTGCACTGACAAGTGTAATCTTTCATTGTCCTTACTATCCCATCCTTATCATGGCTTCTCCACTACGCATACCATGCACAGGGAGCAATATCATCAGAAACAAGTTGCCCTGAAAGTACCTGGCCTGTTTAAGACACTGCACGTGTTTCAGTGTTGCTTAAGAAAAGAGACTCGAGGGAAAATGTAGAGTCCGGTTTCAGTGCAGTTCTGAGTGCTGTGATAAGGAATGTGTACTTAATCTTATAGTTCAAAACGAAAGAAGGGAACAGAAATTTCACAAAGCTTTCTATGTAGGAGCTTCTGAACTACAGGAGTGATAAGACTGAGGTTTGGAAAACAACATAAGTTTTCCTTTAACAGCCCAATAAAATGATCTGGACCTACAACATTGAAGGAAAAATCCTCTATCAGCCATTCCTCCGTCCCTCATTGTTTCTAAGGAAGAAGTTTATGTTACCCTTATCAGTTCTTGATTTAGTACCCTGCTCCTTCTGAATTCTTGGTCTCTGCTCTGTATCTTCCTGTCTAAGATGACTGTCCTTTTCCCATGCATTGCTTTGTTCCTCACTGGAAACCAAATTCCAAGGCAGTAGTCTATATCTGACATTTATTGAAGGCTCTGAAAACTGAACATATAATTCAAACAACTTTGAATTGAATATTACACATCACTATTCTAAAAACCCATCAGTCTTGCCTCCAGAGGAATTTTCTCTTGGTCCTATCTCTCCATTTTCTTGAGACTGGCTGTGGATCCAAGTCAGTGTTGTTATCTTTTCAAGTTATCACTTTCCAACACTGAATGCCGTTAGTTTCTTAAGCAGAGCTATTGAACTCTTTACCCCTTATTCCTTCCCCAAATTATAGCTAAGTGCTCTTTACACATCCAAAATTGCATTAAAAGGCTTGGATAAGCAAGGCCCATCCATTTAGATTCTCCAAGCTCTTGTATCACAAATTGCACACATTTACTACACATATAGGGAAATGTAATATTTGATAGAAGTGGCTTTGCAGGTTAGTGTGAAAAGGATGGACTCTTCAATAAATAGTGTTAAGGCAAGTGACTATGCGTATAGAAACAAATTGAAATCTCTTCCTTCATTTTTTTTTTTTTTTTTTTGCGGCATGTGGGATCTTCCTGGACCGGGGCACAAACCCGTGGCCCCTGCATTGGCAGGCGGACTCTCAACCACTGCGCCACCAGGGAAGCCCCCTCTTCCTTCTTTATGCCCATGCAAACATCAATTCCAGGTGACTCAAATTCTTAAGAGAGAGAGACAAATATTTTAAATTCTTAGAAGAATATATAGAAGATTACTTTTATGACTTTGGTGTATGGAAACATTTTACAAACAAGATACAAAAAAGATAACCAGGGCTTCCCTGGTGGCGCAGTGGTTAAGAATCCACCTGCCAATGCCGGGGACATGGGTTCGAGCCCTGGTGCGGGAAGATCCCACATGCCACGGAGTGGCTAGGCCCATGAGCCACAGGTACTGAGCCTGTGCTCTAGAACCCACAAGCCACAACTACTGAAGCCCATGCACCCAGAGCCCGTGCTCTGCAACAAGAGAAGCCACCGCAATGAGAATACCGTGCACCGCAATGAAGAGTAGCCCCCACTCACCACAACTAGAGAAAACCCACGCGCAGCAACAAAGACCCAACGCAGCGTAAAATAAATAAATTTATTTTTTTTAAAAAGATAACCATAAAGGAATATATTAACAAAACCAAATATATCAAATTTAAGACCTTTTCATAGGGAAAAAAACATCATTAGAAAATTGGAGAAGATATTTGCCATACATAATAGCTGACAAAATAATAATAATAATATAAAACCTGCAAATAATAGTATAACAGACTGCAAAAAATAAGGAAAAAGCAAACAACCTAATTGCAATATAGGTAAAAGAAATGAATAAGCATTTCATTGAAGGAAAACACAGCTAGGAAATGAATATATGAAAAGATGCTAAGTTTCATTAATAATAAGTGGAATGCAAATTAAGACTCCAATAACGTAAGAATTTTACCCTAACTATATTAGCAAGGTTCTTTAAAATATGGCAATATAAAGTGTCTGTAAAAATGTGGAGCAATTAGTATTCATACACTGCTGTTTAGAGTGTAAATTGGTACGAACAATTTGGAAGATGTTTTCTTATTTTCATGCAAAACGCACAGATAACAGGTCATGGAGAAATTTGCACATCTGTACCAACAGGCAGACACAGGAGTGTTTATAGCTACATTGTTTGCCATAGCAAAGGACTAGAAACAAACAAGAGGATGGACTGTAACTGTAGACATCACCTGGATGAATCTCAGTATTTAATGAAAAAAAAGTATCAGAAGACCTCTGTGATACAATTTTTATGAAGCTAAAAAATGAGCAAAATTTTGAAATATTTATTTGCATGCATACATAGGTAAAATATATACATAGCTGAATACAATGTAGAAAAAAGCAAGGGAGTATAGAATTAAGCCTTGGGAGTAACCGTGGAGGAATACATAGGCAGTTGCAATTGTTTTGGAAATGTTGTCTTTTTCAAACTGAGTGGTAGCCTCACCTTGTTTATTTCACTGTAATATTTAATAACACATTTGTGGTATATATGTCATAGTCTGAGAGAATTATTCCTCCTCTGTGTTCCCAAAGAACACTTCTCACAGCCCTCCAGAGGGGGAACGGAGACATGTGACATTAATATAGTCCTACTCTTAAAACCTTTGGCCCCTAGCATAGAT
Organism: Neophocaena asiaeorientalis asiaeorientalis; assembly: GCF_003031525.2. NCBI lineage: Eukaryota > Metazoa > Chordata > Mammalia > Artiodactyla > Phocoenidae > Neophocaena > Neophocaena asiaeorientalis. Next base: position 2,372,150 of record NW_020172463.1, on the reverse strand, counting down.
CTTGTTCTTTATGTTTGCTTAAGATTTGTTTGTTAAATACACTAATGATGAGAAAAGTAAAGGTAGCAAGAAAATCCTATTGGTAAATCATTTCTAAAAAAAGAAAATTTAACCACACTATTTTATTATTGTAATTCCTAGTTATGCTGGATTGTTTTCTTGCCTCCTACAGGACAAAATAATAGATTATAAATCTACTTTGGTTGTGCACTTAGCCATTACTATAAAGTAATAAGGTGAACATTAAAATATAATTTTAAATTTTATATTAAGCGATAACATTTCTGTATCCTGAGACAATAAAACATGATTTCCAGCCGTGTTATATTCATTTTGTGTTTAAAACTAAAGCAAAATGGCTATTATTTTCTCTTCAGAAAAATCTTACTTAAGAAAAATTAATTGAAGTTCAGCTTATCCAGTATATTTGTTCCTAGACCTGTTCCTGTTGGCTTGAAACTTTTATTGTTTGGCAATGAACAATTTAAAATATTGTTTGCCAGAGCCTTGGATCATATTTTGGGGACATGGCAGTGGACACCACAGACGTGCTTTACACAAGTAAGACAGAGGAAGATATTTGCTGAAAGAAGAGCCCAGCTTTTAGGATATAATTTCCGATACACAGTTCTTGAGGAGAAGATTCGGGGCTGGGGCGGTGGCGGGGCGGGGAAGAAGGGGAGCTGATGATACTACATGATTATCCAGAAAAAAACTCAAAATTATGAGGAAATAAGAATGAGAACATCTAGGCCACTCTGAAACATGAATTTATAGCTGTGAATGTGCGTCATTGAAAGGAGTAGGAGATAGTCCCTATCTTACCACAACGGAGTTAGCCAGATGTTAACTGCTAGATTTAGCAAAGCTCTTGGAGAAAACTAGATGTAAAATTGTGTCTTCCTCCTTAATTTTAATAATTCCATTGTTGTCTAAAGTCTCTTTTTAGTGAAGTGTATCTCTGCTGTATTAACCAGGATCTTATGCTTTTCTTCTGAAACAGAGAAACGTTACATTATAGTAGAGGTTAAAAAGCAAGGGTTCTGGACTGAATCTTCTATTTGACTTTTTATTCCACCCATTACTACCTATGTGACCCTGGGCAAGGTATTTGTTCTCTAAGCCCCATTTTATCATCTGTAAAATGGCACATAGAAAATAGTTAAGCAATGTTATTTATGATATTCAGCCTGCGCTTCCAGCAACATTGCCATCACATCTGAAATTTTAGTGGATCTGTTAACAAAACAACAATTTCTTACATAGTTAGAGAACCATAGTAAGCAATTAAGTGTTTTATTGATCGTGATTCAGCAACTATTTGTTGAGTATCTACGATAAGGCAGGCACTAAACCGGAAGAAAATCTGGTAATCTGCAAGGTTTCTTATCTTCAAGCATAAGTCAATATGAAGTATTTAGTAATGAATTTTGATACAGAAATTATTGTATTTTCATATAAAAAGGAATTTACTTAGGGGGAATTTCATCCCTTGCTATGGAAAAAGATTAAAAGAAAGAATAAAATCACCATGTCTTTGTGCTACTCCCGTATTCCATCTCTGAGTTATTAAGTAGTATTTCAATCTTAAGTATCAGAACTTCAACTTTAGGGAGGTTTCCTTCTATTTTCTTGATTGATAGGACTCGTGCTTTGAGAATGTTTTGAGGAAATCTCTTCACTTGTTCCTTGTCTCTTGAACAATGGTATTTAAACTCCTTAGAATACCGTACATGGTTTCGCAAAGGTCTATACCTACCTTCCACTCTGTCTTTTCTTGGATGACCATTGTGCTTGGGCTCTACATTCCAAATCCAAACTGAACTTGTTTTGCTTCTGTAGCCTTGATGTGTTTGCTTCCACATGTATTCACTCTGCACAAACTGCAGGTTGGTTTACTTATACATTTGTGAATTCTTAGATATTTACCTATACATTTGTAAATTCTTAGATTTTATATTTCTAACTCTTTGTTGGTAGGTTTTTTCTTGCTATCCCACATGTCAGATATTGCACTATCTTCTCTATTACATTTTATCCCTTGAGCACTTGTTTTGTTGCAATTATCAATTTTGCAATTACTTATTTTGATGTTTCTCTAGCTAACCAACAATCCTCTAAAAAGCTGAGTCCATGTCCTATTCATATTCATATTTTCAGAATTTGTCATCATCTGTTGCAGTAGGAAGTGCACAATAAATATTAATGGAACTAAATTAGAATAGTATTTGAAGACCCTTAAAAATTAAATAAATGGAAAAAATGGTGTTTTCTGGCCATTTGAGTGATGATTAATTGATTACTTCCTTAAGTGATGCAGCAAATATTTAGTGAGCATCTACTATTTGTCAAGCATTGTGTCCTTTGTAAGACAGATGAGTCCTTGTTCTCATGGAGTTTACATTTGAATGTAAACAAATAAACAAACATATATATAAGGTAGTTCCAGATGGTGATAAGGAATAAGAAGAGAATACATAGGACTGGGGAAGAGGATGACAACGTTATATAAGACGGCAGGAAAAGCCTCTAAGGAAGAGATATTCTAGCCGAGACCTTAGTGTTGAAAAATAGCGAAGATGAGGAATTAACAGATTTGAAATCAGAGGAAACAGCTGAGGAAAAGTCCTGAAGTGGACTAAGCTTGGGGTTGAACAAATAGAGAAAAATCAGTATTGCTAAATTGTAGAGTTCTAAGAGAGACAGGTCAAAGAATTGAGTAGAAGCAGATCATGAAGAACCTTTTTGCCCATGTTAGAGTTTGAATCTTATTTTAAGCACAGTTCAGGTTTTAAAGGGACAGCTTGCTCTAATTTAAGTCTTTGAAAGATATATTTGGTTGTTGTGTAGAGAAAGAATTATAAGAAGATACGGATTTAGGTAGGGTAAAATAAGAAATCAAGAAATGAAGCTAGTTTAGGATAGGAACACTGAAGATGGACAAAAGTAGATGGATGTGTGATATAGCTGGCAGGTGATGGATCAGATGTGAAGGGTAAAAGAAATAGAAGAATCAAGAATGGTTTGGGGCTTGAACAACTAAGTAGCTGGTAATAGCATCAACCAAAATAGAAAACACTAGAAGGAAGATAGTTTCAGATAGCAAATCAGAACTTTTTTGTTTGACACATTAGACTTGGGATGCCTGTTAGCCGTGCAAAGATGTCAAATAGACAGTGCTCAGGTGGAGAGGTCAGGCCTCTAGATATTCATTTGCCAGTTATTATTTTATAGATGCCACTCAATGGCAAAGGACTGGATGAAATCACATGGATAACATCCTTTTTAGTGCTTGATGTTTTGAAATCCTGGAGTCTATGCTCATTTTACTGGTAAGTTAGCAAATTGTTTATTAATTCAATAAGACTTTTTGAACGGTTACCATAGGACATATACTGGTAATATAACAGTGAACAAGACAAAGTCCTCTGCCCTCAAAGAGCTTAGATTCTCTTGAGGAAGACAGTAAGCAAACAAATAACTCAATATAAAAGTTAATGTCTGTATGCTAAAGAAAATTGAAAAGGGCTAGAGAATGACATAGGGTGCTATGATAAGATGGTCAGGAAAGGTTTTTCTGAAGAGGTGGCATTTCTTATATAGGCAGATATAGATCACAGATATTTCTAATGACTTATGTTTATCAATACAAGATCCTCCAACTCTACTAGGCTGGAAAAGATAATGCTCGTATCTCAGATCATTCCTAAAGCTGGCATTACCTGGATTTATCAGTGGTTCATTTGGCATGTTTTGTCTTAATCTGAGGTCAATTCAGCAGTAGATTTTGACAATGGCTAAAAATACTAAGAAATAACTGACACATGTTTGTATTAAGGTGTGCCTATGAAATAACACTTCGTTAACTAATAATCTCTCCTTCTTATGAATTTTTCATTTTACCAGTATTCCTTCCATTTTAGCTCACGTAGTTCTTATTTATGTACATTTATAAGCTCCCTTCTTTGATTATAATCTTCACAAGAGGAGAATCCATCCATGTCTGAGTCATATCTGCATCCCTAAGACATGTAGAATAGCATCTAGTATATGGTAGCTACTCCATGAATGAATGACCTATATAAATTATAAAAGGTGTTTAAGTAGCAAATTATATTTTTATTTTATATTTACTTCTGTTGAGCAGAGATAGCTATAAGGAGAGTTACCATTGTTTAAGTATCATTTTGGATTTTTAAAATCATTTTTAATCTATCTGTAATCTTTCACCTATAATATTAACCATCAATAACAGAGACATGTTTCAACAAGAGGTTCTAAATGAGGATTCTTGAGGAGTTGGGGAGTTGGCGTTCAACATGTATAAGGCTCACCTGGGGAGTTTCTTCAAACTTGCCAAGCTCCTCTTCTCTCCTCCCTTACCGAAAAAAAAAAAAAAAAAATTAATATACATACTTGGAAAGAGCTATACCTCATCCCATGGAGTTTCTTTATTTTCCTGAGCCATTGTTGCTGATAGAAATATTCCCTATCATTCAAGTGTTTAGGGTCTGAAGAAAAAACGTTGAGAGACTCTATCATAAATTATGCTTAAATAACTGATTTAATTTTGCAGAGTTTTTGTTAGTTCCAGGTGGCAGTTTAATAAACAGTAATACTATGATAAATAAGTTGAATGAATTTTAGAAAATTATCACTACCAAAGAAGAATGTCTTGGAGCCCAGTTATTGGTCAAGTACTTTCTTTTTACTGTGTTCTTTTGGTAACATCAATGTTATCTCCACAAGATAAACCATTTCTAGAGTGATAAACATTATCTGTTACAATTAAAAGCTGATAAGTTGGGAGCCAACAGAGTGCAGCAAACTGTGAGTGTGAAGACAGCACACTATTTGCATTCTGTAGTTCTCAAAAAGACTAGCCGGACGCCCATACATCTGACATGATTAGAACTTATGAACAGTGTATTAAAAATTGCAGTATATTAAGCCTAAGAAATGAGGTGGAAGTAAAACTAAATTTTGTCCATTTTGAAAAAGTAGTATTTGTTTACAGCTTATCTCCAATTCTTTTTTAGTTTTTCAGACTGCGTGGTTAATGGAGCAGTTGTTCTTTGTTCAAACTTTTTTCCCTTTCACGGTCTGATTGACATTACTTCCCCATGTTCACTGGGGCATAGCATTGCAAGAGTAAACAAAGAGCGGTACCTTGTCAAAATGGCATATTGTATTAAAGATCATTGTTTCCCGGTACTTCAAAAACCTAAACGGTACCAAATGTTAAATAAGAATTGTTGTTAACAATTCAGTGATATTTCATATGACTCATAACACTAAGAACCTTACCTGAAATTTTACTCACAGAAGTATCTTTGCTAAGTTTTGTTGCTTTCCCATAATCTCTTTCTATGTCTCATTTTCCACATTGCCCTTATGTACACCTCCAAATGAGGTCACCCTCCCCTCTAACCTGATCCATTCTTAAAAGTCAGTTAAAATGCTTTACCACATTAGTCTTTGCCTGCATGGATTTAGCCTCCATTATAATGTGAGAAATTAAAACCAAGGACTAGGTCAGCAATAGGCTCTATGTTTAACAACAGATCGAAAAAAGATCTTTCTATTTATTCCCCTTGATATTTCACATCAGTATGATATTTTTCTCCAGATATCCACAGTGATTTCCCATATGGGTAATTTGACAGCAATAGCCCTTATGCTTTATTTTGAATCCTTTAAAAGTTATACTGTTACTTTTTCTCTCACTACATTTACATCCCTGGGGGATTAACAATACATTAGAATGGTTTAAAAACTGAAATAACTTTATGTCATCCTAAAGGCTTAGGCTGAGAGGGGAGTAGTAATTGCTTTGCTATGTTTTGAGCTGACCTCCTCCCCCCCACGATTTATATTAAAATGATAGAACTGCTATTGTTTCTTTCTTTAAAATGGAGATAAATCTTGCCAAGGGAGAGAGGTTCAGATCCTGACCCAGAGTAACCAGAATAATTTAGCAGATGATTCATTAATTAGATTTGTAAAATTCAGACATTAAAATACTGCTCTCTTGTTGTGTTTGAAGAACAGTGGTCATTTGATTTTCCCAGGGACAGTGTTGGTTGGAATCTCTTCTTACAGAAAATGGAAGGTGATGCTACTGAAATAACTATATGCTAAACTTTAGTTTATGGTTAAAACTCTGTGTTTCCCGGGGAATTGTTGCTTCTTGCAAGTGAAGATATTTACTGATAGACACCTTGGATAGTCTACTAAGCTCCTTACTATAAAGAAGTGGAAACTAAAACGCAGAGTTTTTTAAACTTTTCTTTTTTCTTAGCTGAGGGATAGGTTTCCAATTTCTATCAACCAGAGTATTCATTCTTAAAGATGGCATCTGTATATTTTCCTACTTTGCTCATCATAGATACCACATGTATGTAATGTATTGCAAAATGGATTATAGATGGATTGTTCCTTTTTTTTTAATCTTTTTTTTTTTTTTTTTGTGGTACTTGGGCCTCTCACTGTTGTGGCCTCTCCCGCCACGGAGCACAGGCTCCGGACGCGCAGGCTCAGTGGCCCTGGCTCACCCACACACCTGGTGGGTGTGTGGATTTCCTTTCAGTCCTGTCACTTTATGTATATATTGTTACTTTATTTTTTTGGAGTTGTGGTCAGTATTAGACCAAAAAGAAAATAAATAAAAGACCTAGTGTAAGGGAAGAAAGTTGCCTGAAAATCTGCATCTCTTGCATGGGAATAAAAACAAAAAAAAACACCCAAAGCAACAGACATTCGAAGACAACATTAGATGGATTAGATACATAAATACATAAAAAATATCAAAAAAGCATGAATGAGAAGGGTAGATTCATAGATCCTCCTTTCTTGATTATAGTACATAAAAAGGTAATAAATTAATGTTTTCAAAGGATATATAAAAACATGGGCAAATGCATACCATATGATATTATGTATAAGAGAAACCACACTCGATAAAAAACAAATTATGTAACAGCATTTCTCCAATTTTATAAAAAAAATACATGTATACAGACAACATAAATATTTCAGAATGCTAAAAGTGGTTATCCTTAGTAGCTTTTGCATTTTCCTCTATGCTTTATTCAGTTTTCTAAATTTTATACAATTATTATGAATTACAGGTATAATTAGAAAAAATAACCGTAATTTTAAATTATTCCTTTTGTGCTTGTTATCAAGACAGTCAATCAATTCAACAAAACCTGCATCAGTTTCAAAAAGTATCAGCCAACTCTAACATTCAGATGCATAGATGACAGATCTCACTAAGGATTATTCTGGATATTGACATAAAATAGGGACATTTTGTGTTGGAAAGGCTGGAATATTATATTCCAAATCTACAGCCTCAGATTGCTGAAATATATCAACTAGTGCTTCTTCATGAGACTTTTGGTTGTCACAACTTTGGGGACTTGGAGTTGCAAATGGCTTCTAATGGGTAGAAGCCAGGGATGCAGCTCAGTATCCTATAATGATTAGAACAGCCTCCTACAGTAAAGAGTTATTGAGCCCAACAGGTACCAACATTGAGAAATTCATATTTTAAACAATCATTCATTTCATTAATTTAGATCCCTTAAATGGGCAACAGTCATTAACTACTTAAGAGCTTTTCTTAGACTCAGAATTTAGAAATGTAGTCTTAAATCTGAAGTTGATACCTATGTGTAAGATGAACCTATATTATAAATTTTGCAGTTAAGTAAATACATGATACTAAGATTGGAGCTGGTGTTATTTAAAGTTTCTACCATTAAAAAAATGAAATTGATAGTTTGACACTTAATATTGTTTAATGAAAAATTTATTCTGCAATAAATTACTTTTGGAAAATAAGAGTTTTGTAACTCAGTTTCTTATTGATACTATAAGTGAGTCTTTTTTTTTTTCATTAAAGTGATGGCATAAATCTAATTTATTACACATCTACTAGAGGTTTTATATGGAAATTATATTCACAGAGCTATTCTGATATATTTAATGAAAAACAGCTTTATCTTCAAAGTTTTGTTGTGTTAAAATATAATAACTCACTACTAACAAAGTATATAAAAATTCATTTTTAGAAAAGATATAAGCACTACTAAGAATAACTAAAATTTATTTACTGTATGGAATTAAGATGACAGAATAATACATGATGAAAATCTGTTGTGAGCAATAACTAGAACATTGAAACTCATTGAACACAATTTAAAGAAGAACTTATTCTTATTTGACAGTAAGTTTCTGCAAAGAATGGACTTGGCTTAATTCTTCAGCCACATCTCACACAGCAGCTCCCTTCACTTCCTAAGTTCCCACACACCTCTCCTTTCAGGTTGGGGAAGGGATACTCTCCCCAAAATGAAACCCAACAAGATCTTTTCCACAACGGGGCCTTTGCACATGCTATTTCCTCCTTGCATGGTCAGAGCCTACTCATTCCTGTTTAACAAAAAACTCCCAACTCTGTCTACCCCTCTATTTATACAGAGTCTCCTCTGTTATTCTCCTTCTCTGCAATTCTTTCTCTTTCATAATGTGATTGTTTATTACCTGTTCGTCTGGTTCATTGTCTTTCTCTGATACTCTGACACCGAGAAGGAGAACTTTGTCTATTCTGCTCACTCATGTTCATCCATTACACAGAAGGGTGCTGGCATAGGGATTATTGGTTGAATGTCTGAATGATATTGGAAAAAGGGATCGAACTATTTTTAAGCACCTATTATGTGCCATGTGCTCAGCTGTGTGCTGATGGTTCAGTAGTTAGAGAGACAGACCAACTCTTCCTCCAGACACTTAGAATGTAGTAGAGGAGATGGGAGGAACCCTGCTATAGGTGAGGTGCGGGGTTCTAAAGAGATACATAAGTAGAGCTACTTGGGTGGTCAGAGAAGGATTCCTGAAAAACTAATTTCTTGCTTTAATCTGAAGGATGAATAGAAGTTTTCCAGATGAAGAAATGGTGAAGAATGTTCCAGGCAGAGGGAACTCTCCCAGATGTCCTTTGAGGCAATGTGCATAGAATTGCCATTCACTCTCATGGGGTTCACAGGAAATATAGGCTCATATTCTGGGCATGTCTTAAATGTTTTGTGTTGTGTGATTTAACTTTGGCCATCACAGTACTGCTATTCAGTTAAAAGTTGGATCGGTCTGAAACTTAGGAGTGAAGTCTGCACTTGGGGGTGTGGGTTTGGCAAGTTGTCAGAGTACAGAGATGGGAATTGAAGGCATGCATAAGGATGAAATCTCCCAGAGACAGGGTGCAGACTGAGAGAAAATAGGGACAAACATTGGAAGAGGTACCAGCAATGACTGAGGCAAAGGTGAACCAAGAGAGAGCAGTGTTGCTAAAGCTTACATAGGGGAGAGCTTCCAGGGCGAGTGAGCTTTGAGCCATGCCAACCACTTAGAGCTAGAGACCACATGCTTGGGAGACATGGCTCACGATAGGGATTGATTTGACACAAAGTCGTGTGATTGTTAAGAAGGCAAATTCATTTTAGTGGAGGAGACACAATTTCAGCTGTAGTGGTTAGATGAAGGACCAAGCAATATGGAACTAGAAGCAGTGAGTAGAAGTAATTTACTCAAAGGTTGGTCGTGAGAGAAACTTAGGGTCATAGAGGACTATTTTTATAATGGAGGAGAAAGTTTGTCTTTTGGCTTAGAGACAGAGACAGAGAAAGCATGTCTTTTGGCCTAAAACAGAGCCAATGAAGATAGAAAGTTGAAAGTGTAGGGGAAATAGAGAGCATAATGAATGGAGTGAGGTCTCAAAGGACATGGGTTAAGTGCTTTACACATTTCATAAAATATTTATGTAGGTTAATTTGTTAATGATTACAATAATGACTTCACATAGGTCTTATTATTCTTTCTGTACAAATGTTAAAAATGAGATTCAGAAGGTTTTAGTAATTCACCCAGGGCACACAGCTAATAAATGTTAAAGTTGAGATTTGAAATCTTGTCTGTCTGTTTTTAAATTTCATGTTCTTTTCCCACTAAATGATGCTGACAAGTTAACCACTCCTCAAGTCTCTGCTCTCTAGTGCTGGTAATATTCACTTACATATTAGCACTGAAGACAAGAGGAGAAACTGTCTTGGCCTATTTTAAGATACAGTATCTCACTCTTTGCTCCCACACTGAAGAATAAGCTAGATATCAGCAACTGAAAAAATTTCTCTAAATAGATTGACTCATACTCTGAACTCTATGAAAAGTATGATCAGCAGGTTGGCGGATTCGGTATCACCTGTGATCTTGTTAGAAATGCACATTCCTGGGCCCACCCAGACTTACTGAATCAGAATTTCTGAGGGTGAGATCTAGAAATTCGTATTTTAACAATCCCTCCAGGTGACTCTGATATGTGCTAAAGTTTGAGAAGTCCTGTGTGGCTTGATCATGCTTAACTTATGGCCTAAAGGTATTCATTTGAAAGCACTTTTTTAAAAAAGCAATTAAATACTTAATGATTTAATGGAGTGAAATTCAAACAAAGCTCAGATATGTAGGACCATCAGTACTATCAGAATATTATATGTTGACAGGTACCCTGGACTAATTTATATTAGACAATTCCTATGTGGTAAACATAAGGGCACCAAACATGAATTAGTACATATACTTAAAATGTTATTAACACCTAAAGTTTAGAAAAATCTACATAGAATGACTGAAGCAAGTAGGATCACAACTTAAAGTCACGTGTTAAACTTTTGAGAACCCAGCAGTTTATTCTGGAATTAAAAGATGGTAGCTGGCATATAAACTTATAGCAGCAATAAAAGAGAAATGTCCCTGTGTTCAGAGTTAATGACATTTTTGGTAATTATGGCATAAACTAGTTAAAGTGCTATAGAGTTTCTAAGAGCAGACTAGAGTTCCTGGAGTATTTTTGTCTATTCCATTTTCTTTATCAGTGAACAGATAATAGGTTGGATGATTTAAGTTGACTATAAACTGTAGTACAACATTAAGTCCTTAATTATTTGGCCATTTTGAGAAAAATGAGTATCTGTAAAACATGGTTATTATATTTATCATTACCAAGATTGTACAGGAAGCACAATTCAACTAAAGTCAAGTGCATTAAAATAGCTGGGCCAACAAGCATGTTTTCAATAAGTCATATTAGACATATACCTCCAGTAATTCTACATTTCTCATTTTAATCATTATGGGTATCAGGAAATCATATCATACTGTGCCCCATATTCCTATCATTTTACTACTCTCCATCTCTTCTTCTTTTTATGCTTCTATTTTCATCCCTCTTTTCCATTCTCTCGTTCCAGTCCACTGCTTTCTCATCCTCTATTCTATCTTATTGCCTTTTCATCCCTTACCTACTTTCCAATTCTGTTGAAAAAGAATCTCAGATAATTTTCAATGGTATATACCTAACACAAAAAGGTAGTGATGGTATGTTTGGGACAATTAAATGTTAGAAAGCAACATAGTGTTTCCACTAAATATTGTATCACAAATTAGAATTTGTTTCTTATATATAAGTGCTCCTATTCAAATATGTTTTAATGTTTACTTAGCAAGTGATAAAATCAGTTTTACTATAAGAGCCTGTATACCCTAATAGCTATTTAATTGATTTTGCTTGTAATGTGACACTATTTACTTTCTTGTATCATTTTATATCTAATCTTTCTGGACTAAAACTTGAAAAATAAAAATACTCAATATATTTTGAGGTGTTAATGCACTGTAAAAACACAACAACAACAACATTTGTACATTTAAATAAAGATGGCCAACCTTTGAGATAAGAAGTTTCTAGTAATCTAACAGTACATACCACTAAGGTCATTTCCATAATTTAGAAAAAAGACAGATACACACATGCACACACACAATATTTTTTTTAAATTTAATTTTATTTATTTATTTTATACAGGAGGTTCTTACTAGTTATCCATTTTATACGTATTAGTGTATATATATAAATCCCAATCTCCCAGTTCATCCCACCACCACCACCCCTGCCACTTTCCCCCCTTGGTGTCCATATGTTTGTTCTCTACATCTGTGTCTCAATTTCTGCCCTGCAAAGCGGTTCATCTGTACCATTTTTCTGGGTTCCACATATATGTGTTAATATACGATATTTGTTTTTCTCGTTCTGACTTACTTCACTCTGTATGACAGTCTCTAGATCCTCCACGTCTCTACAAATGACCCAATTTCGTTCCTTTTCTTTTTTTTTTTTTTTTGCGGTACGTGGGCCTCTCACTGTTGTGGCCTCTTCGTTGCAGAGCACAGGCTCCAGACGCACAGGCTCAGCAGCCATGGCTCACAGGCCGAGCTGCTCCACGGCATGTGGAATCTTCCCGGACTGGGGCACGAACCCATGTCCCCTGCATCGGCAGGCGGACTCTCAACCACTGTGCCACCAGGGAAGCCCTTTGTTCCTTTTTATGGCTGAGTAATATTCCTTTGTATATATGTACCACATCTTTATCCATTTGTCTGTCGATGGTCGGTGGGCATTTAGGTTGCTTCCGTGACCTGGCTATTGTAAATAGTGCTGCAATGAACACTGGGGTGGATGTGTCTTTTTGAGTTATGGTATTCTCTGGGAATATGCCCATTAGTGGGATTGCTGGGTCATATGGTAATTCTATTTTTAGTTTTTTAAGGAACCTCCATACTGTTCTCCATAGTGGCTGTATCAATTACCATTCCCACCAACAGTGCAAGAGGGTTCCCTTTTCTCCACACTCTCTCCAGCATTTGTTGTTTATAGATTTTTTTGATGATGCCCATTCTAACTAGTGTGAGGTGATACCTCATTGTAGTTTTGATTTGCATCTCTCTAATAATTAGTGATGCTGAGCAGCTTTTCATGTGCTTCCTGGCCATCTGTATGTCTTCTTCGGAGAAATGTCTACTTAGGTCTTCTGACCATTTTTGGATTGCATTGTTTGTTTTTGTAATATTGAGCTGCATAAGCTATTTATATATTTTGGAGATTAATCCTTCGTCCATTGATTCATTTGCAAATATTTTCCCCATTCTGAGGGTTGTCTTTTCATCTTGTTTATAGTTTCCTTTGCTGTAAAAACTTTTAAGTTTCAGTAGGTCCCAATTGTTTATTCTTGTTTTTATTTCCATTACTCTAGGAGGTGGATCAAAAAAGATCTTGCTGTGATTTATGTCAAAGAGTGTTCTTCCTATGCTTTCCTCTAAGAGTTTTATAGTGTCTTGCTGAATAATAGTGGTGAGAGTGGACATCCTTGTCTCCTTCCTGATCTTAGAGGAAATGCTTTCAGTTTTTCACCTTTGAGAATGATGTTTGCTGTGAGATTGTCATATATGGCCTTTATGCTGTTGACATACGTTCCCTCTATGTCCACTTTCTGGAGAGTTTTTATCATAAATGGGTGTCGAATTTTGTCAGAAACTTTTTGGTGTAAGGTTAGATTGTTTATTTGCGATTTTTCTTGTTTCTTGAGTTAGGCTTGTATAGCTATAAACTTCCCTCTTAGAACTGCTTTTGCTGCATCCCATAGGTTTTGGATTGTCGTGTTTTCATTGTCATTTGTCTCTAGGTATTTTTTGATTTCCCCTTTGATTTGTTCAGTGATCTCTTGGTTATTTAGTAGTGTATTGTTTACCCCCCATGTGTTTGTGCTTTTTACATTTTTTTCCCTGTAATTGATTTCTAATCTCATAGCATTGTGGTGTGAAAAGATGCTTGATATGATTTCAGTTTTCTTAAATTTACCAAGGCTTGATTTGTGACCCAAGATGTGATCTATCCTAGAGAATGTTCCATGTGCACTTGAGAAGAAAGTGTAATCTTCTGTTTTTGGATGAAAAGTCCTATAAATATCAATTAAATCTCTCTGGTCTATTGTGTCATTTAAAACTTGCGTTTCCTTATTAATTTTCTGCTTGGATGGTCTGTCCACTGGTGTAAGTGAGGCGTTAAAGTCCCCCACTATTATTGTGTTACTGTTCATTTCCACCTTTATAGCTCTTAGCAGTTGCCTTATGTATTGAGGTGCTCCTATGTTGGGAGCATATATGTTTATAATTGTTATATCTTCTTCTTGGATTGATCCCTTGATCGTTATGTAGTGTCCCTCCTTGTCTCTTGTAACATTCTTTATTTTAAATTCTTTTTTTTTCTGATGCTAGTATTGCTACTCCAGCTTTCTTTTGATTTCCATTTGCATGGAATATCTTGTTCCATCCCCTCAATTTCAGTCTATATGTGTCCCTAGGTCTGAAGTGGGTCTCTTGTAGACAGCATATATATGAGTCTTGTTTTTGTATCCATTCAGCAAACCTGTGTCTTTTGGTTGGTGCATTTATTCCATTCACATTTAAGGTAATTATTGATATGTATGTTCCTGTTACCGTTTTCTTAATTGTTTTGGGTTTGTTTTTGTAGATTCTTTGCTTCTCTTCCATTTCCCACTTAGAGAGGTTTCTTAAGTATTTGTTGTAGAGCTGGTTTGGTGGTGCTGAATTCTCTTAGCTTTGCTTGTCTGTAAAGCTTTCAATTTCTCCATAGAATCTGAATGAGATTCTTGCAGGGCAGAGTAATTTTGGTTGTAGGTTCTTCCCTTTCATCACTTTTAATATGTCATGCCACTCCCTTCTGGCTTGTAGAGTTTCTGCTGAGAAATCAGCTGTTAACCTTTTGAGAGTTCCCTTGTATATTGTTTGTTGTTTTTCCCTTGCTGCTTTCAATAATTTTTCTTTGTCTTTACTTTTTGCCAGTTTGATTACTATGTGTCGCGGCATGTTTCTCCTTGGGTTTATCCTGTATGGGCCTCTCTGCACTTTCTTTACTTGGGTGGCTATTTCCTTTCCCATGTTAGGGAAGTTTTCTACCATAATCTCTTCAAATACTTTCTCTGGTCTTTTCTCTCTCTCTTCTCCTTCTGGGACCCCTATAATGTGAATGTTGTTAAGTTTAATGTTGTCCCAGAGATCTCTTAGGGTGTCTTCATTTCTTTTCATTCTTTTTTCTTTATTCCATTCCGCAGCAGTGAATTCCACCATTCTGTCTTCCAGGTCACTTATCTGTTCTTCTGCCTCAGTTATTCTGCTATTGATTCCTTCTAGTGTAGTTTTCATTTTAGTTATTGTATTGTTCATCCCTGTTTGTTTGTTCTTTAATTCTTCTAGGTCTTTGTTAAACATTTCTTGCATCTTCTCGATCTTCACCTCCATTGTTTTTCCGAGGTCCTGGATCATCTTCACTATCATTATTCTGAATTCTTTTTCTGGAAGGTTGCCTACCTCCACTTCATTTAGTTGTTTTTCTGGGGTTTTATCTTTTTCCTTCATCTGGTACATAGCCCTCTGCCTTTTCATCCTGTCTGTCTTTCTGTGAATGTGGTTTTTGTTCCATAGAGTGCAGGATTGTAGTTCTTCTTGCTTCTCTTTTTTTAAATTTTTATTAATATTTTTGGTCGTAATATTTTGAAGAGAAAAAATGGCAGAAGAGACTTAATGAGTTGATAAAAATTGACTAACCAGTTGGAATAACAGTGACATTTAGGATCAGTTACCCTATTTCACCAACATTCAGCCTTCCATTAACCTGATCCTGATTAGATTACTCTGTACTGAGTGCTAGTGGTAAGTATCAAATACATGCAATGTTCCAGTTTTATGTCTGCCTCTTAGGATTCATATATATGAAGAAAATAATCCTCAAGAAGTTAACTGGACAGGATATTTTAGATAAAACAGGACATCTTGATCCAATTGACTAGATCCAGCCAGACCATTATTTGGAACAAATTTATACAATGAATGTTACCAATTGTTAACTCAAAGGTCAAGTTTCAGAGCATAGTTCAGAAAATGGATGCTATGAAGATGCATGTGGAGAATCAATCTACCAATGTCAAGGAAACGTCAATTATTTAACAGATAAATTATTTCAGAAAACCTACATGTACCCCGCTAAAAGCCTGGAATTATCAAGTAATTGGTTTTTCAATGGCTTTTATTGAGATGTTGAGTTCTTATCCAGGTTGTGTTTCCGAAAGCCACTGTTAATGAAAAGCCCCAAAGGAACATATTATAGATTTCAGAGAACATAGTATGGTCATTCTTCTTGTAAGAAAAAATCATTGAGGTGGTGACATAAAATTAAGCATTCTTAAATCATAAAATTTTGTTGGAATTTTTTTGTAATCTGAATTCATTGATAATATTTCAGTTAAAAATATATTTTAATTTAAAATATTAGCCAATATGTCACCAAAATTTAAGAAATACTTAACTTTTTAAAAGAGAGATGTATATCTTCTTTCAGTGTTGCCTTTCATTAGAGTGTTAAAAGTGCTGTATCTGGCTAATTCATTTTTAGTAGAAATTATCTGATGAATACCATGAGGGATAATAAAAGTAGACCTTAAGGTCTCCACATAAGCTTGCTATTGCAAAGACCACAGTGACCAATTATTTTGGTTCTGTCTTCTATAATAAAAATGGAAAAATTCTGAATGTCTCTAAAGAAGTATACCTAATTGACATAAGAAAATCTATAGAGAGCATATCAACAAGTGAAAATTGATTTAATTAAACTGAACATAAGTATTGAGCACATATACCATAACAAGAAGTTAGATTAGGATGTGCTTACCTCCTTGAAAAAAATTGTTTTTGAACTAGAAACAATGTGCAAAAACTTGGAGTAAGAAGTTAGAAAAGTGTTTCGTCGGCATTTGGAAGGCTGGGGCACAGCAGAGAGTTCTTTGCAGGGAATTTTAAGTTTCAAGAGTGAGGCCCACATCCTGACTGCTGTTTGGGCTGATCACTTAATTAGTTTTCATCTCAACTATAAAACAGAAATAATAACAATGTCCACCTTATGTAATTATTGTGAAGAATTAAGTGAATTTATGCGTTGGAAAATCTATGATGAATATACTTCAACTCAGCAAGAATTTTAGTTATTATTATATGCATGACTTAATAATTACCTGAACTCTGTGTAAGCATGAGGAAAGGAGAGCTGGGTATAATTTCTAAGAAAAACACTTGTACTTGCAGTGCCTGTAATGTGCTAGAAGTGCTGAGTTCATGGGAATCAGGATGACGGGTTTAGCACCTTAAATGCTTGAAAGTAAAGGATTCAGGAGACTGGAGGGCAAGTAAGGAGGACATTGCCATGTATGTGCCTAAGCTTTAGCACTATAAGTCTAGAAAATGCCAAAATCATCACTTCAAATCATTTATTAGTAAAAAGCTCTTCATTCAATCATTTACATTGAAGTAATTAAGTTGAAAAACAAATATGATGCCTCCAAAGAAAGAGAGGTTATCACTAATATATGAAAAGTAGTATATTGACATAGCTTTATAGTTGTGTAAATTATTCTTATTTTTTAATTTATATTCATCTGCTTTATCAATAAACAATAATAATGAATAAATTTAAAAGAAAAACTCAAATTTTCATAAACAATTTTGCTATAGAGATAAAAAATAATATTGAAATAAATATTTGACAATTTCTGAGAGTATGACATAATGTATAGGCCTTCTGGCATACTAGGAAAACACTGGACTAATAGTTTAAAAATCCAGTTTAAGTTCCAACTTTCCTACTTCATGACTTTGGACTTCTGTGTGCCTTGGTTTTTTCTTCTGTAAAGAAAATGAGGGTGGAAGTGAGCAAGTGGAATTCACTTGCATTATATTGGAAACTTATCCTACTTCTAAACATCATATTGATTGTGGTGTTGTAGAAATTAGTTACCGACACATTTATTAAAAACACTGGTTTCTGCTGGTATGATGGCTACAGAATGAAAGAAAACTCTATGTCAATACCCATTGCTTTTTCTCTTGCCATATTGTGATATTTCTTATTAGAAAATGATGAATCCAAGATAAAGAGAAGATAAAAATCTGTGGGCACTGCTGCATTGTGGAAGGAAGACTGTTATACACCTGAGTAGAAAACAACCAAGATGACCAATAACCAACACCTTTCTAAGAAAAACCAATTATAGTTTCCTCTCTATGGTTCAGACTAATAAACATTTGTCTTCTGGTCAAAGGAAATTATTTCTGTAAATAAAATAGGATTAAAAATATTTTTATGACATCTTTAAGGAGATAAACATTTTATATTAATTACTATTTTGAAGAGCATGGAACATCTGACAAATTGTTACCTTCAAATTATGTGATTAGCTTGATAGATTCCCACCCTGGTAATGAAGATGCTCTCATAACCATAAGAGAGAAGAAAACTTGTTCTACCTTTACCAGATGATCTTTGCAAATCAAGAGAATCTTTTCCAGCATCCACACCAAGGGACTTCCAAAATGCCAGAGGTCATAAAGCAAACTTTCGAGAAAGTGCTCTGAATTAAGGGCAATATTAAGTATATGATATCCCCCTGCTTCTTGTATAGAGTGTGCCTGATTTTAACACAGGAGCCTTAATTTCAGGAAACAGTTCACATGAATTTTACTTCGACACACTCATTGACAAGAATGCTATATTACTTTATTTTTTCCAAATCAGAGTATACTGGACTGGATCCCCTTTTTGCCTGGATAATGGGAAATTAACTTTTAATCATTTTAATGGAGGTCTTCTCCTCCTCGGGGTTACTCAAGTGTCTTTATGGCATGTTTTATGACACAGTGTTCTTCTGAGTGTGAGACATGTGCTGGTATCTAACCTCCAAGATACCTGCCCTCCACATCCTGCTGCCAACCTTCCCCACTACTCTACTACCTATTGCCCCATTCAGAGACAGTCTACTTGGGAATGGCCCTTGCCACCCACAAGACTTACCTTTCCTGCAGAAAGAGCCCTCCTCCAAACCCTACTCTCCCTCCTTAATGAGAAGAAGGTTTCACATTTCCTTCCTGCCACTTCTATTCTTCTACCTTTAGAACCCGTGCTAAACTCTCCTTTTTGAATATGAGGAATGATATGCTAAACCCTGTTGGGTTTTCTTTTTATTCTCTTTGTTACACATTTATGGCCTGGGAATGTCCTGACCAACCTCCTTTGCTTTTCACAGGTAAGAGATTCATTTGCTTAGGGAAACATTCTGGTTTTTCTATGGGAGAATAATATTTTCCTTTCGAGTCAAGGCCTTGGATACTAACTTGCAAAATCAAGTTTATTGTTCCCTCCTGTTCTCATGGGATTCAACCAACCCATCTTCACGTACCGCATGCTACGTTAATTTACTAATTAATCACTATTATTGAATTATGTAATTATTTTTATTCATAAAATTTAAAAGCTGTGGAGAAATTACAAGATGCCATTTCTACCCACTAGGATGGCTATAATAAAAAAATAACAGACAATAACTAGTGTTGGTGAAGATTTGGAGAAACTGGAAATCTGTCAAACAGCCCTGAAAAGAAGTTAAAGTGATGCAGCCATTTTTGAAAACTAGGTGCTTCCTCAAAATGTTGAGCATGGAGTTATTTATATAACCCAGAAAAAACACTTCTAGATGTATACATAAGAGAAATAAAAGCATATGTCCACATAAAAACTTGTATATGGATGTTCAGAATAGCCTAAAAGTAGAAACAACCCAAATGTCCATCACCTGATGATAAGTACAATGTGGTATATCCATGAAATGCAATATTACTTGACAATGAAAAGGAATGAAGAACTGATACATGCTACAACATAGATGAACCTTGAAAACATTTTGCAAAGTGAAAGAAGCCAGACACAAAAGGCCATGTATTGTAAGATTCCATTTATGAGAAATTTCTAGAGTAACCATATCTATAGAGACAGGAAGTAGATTGGTGTATGCTTAGGGCTTAGGGAGATAGGGCAGCTGGAGAGAGAAGGCTAAGAGGTGTGGGATTTATTTGGGGAGTGACAAAAACCTTCTGGAATTACATAGTGGTGATGGTTGCCCAAACTTGTAAATATATTAAAAATTACTGAACTGTATACTTTAAAAGGACACAGTTTATGGCATGTTAATTATATCTCAAGCATGGAGAGGCAGAGGTGAAGAATCATGCCCCTACTGTCCAGGAGTTGTAAAATTTAATATTTACATTTTTTTAAAAATGGGGGGCATTATAATTTCACAATGAGTAAAAGGATTTTTGTCTATGGACTAGAGAAAAAAACCTTTTACTTCCATTCTAATTAGTATTTACTACATAATCAAAGATAACAGAATTGTTCCTAATAGCTAGAACTGATCAGTTTGTTCTCAAAACCATTCATTTCTGAGTCCTGAAAGGAAAGAAATGGTACACTCAAATTCAGATATTAGGCAGGGTATAATGCAACAGGAAGGAATATTGCTGAACCCTGGGGTTCTTCCCTGGTGCTCCTACCAGTTACTACCTCTGGACCTGAAAGAGATCAGTTAGCAGGAACCAGACACAGAGAGAACTGTGTACAGAAGAAACTTTGTCAGGCATTGAGGCCTTGGCTCAGGTACACATTCTAGCTCACACTGACATCATAAGGAAGAAGCTAAGAAACTAAATACCCCCTAAATATTCCAACTTTATAGCTCTCTCTTATCTCATGAAGGCACGCTGGTGCTCCCCATTGGTCAAACCCAAAGGTTATAAATGTCATTCCTATAGATCATACTTTCAGGATAACAGAGCAGAGTGAACGATGGTAGAGGGTGGGTCTGCAGGGGCAAATTAGTACTTTATTTCCAACTGTCTTTACAATTACCATGAACTGAATTATATTTATACATTTTATAATTTCTAGTAAACTAAAATTTGGTTGAAAAGAGAGATTGGATTTTATATAGTTATCTATTTCCAAAACTGTTTTTAAAAACTTTGTAGCATATATGTCAAGTATTAAATGAATGTTAGTTGAATACAAAGTGAAAAACAAAAAACATATTTAGTGTTGTTTTTTTCTTACTAGTCCGAAATCACAAATATAATTTACATATAATTTACTAATTTATAACATCCCTGTATCTAAGGGATATGCAAAGGAAAATGATTGGCTTTTTTTCGCTTCTGAGAATACTTTGGGCAACTTCAGTTAGGGTTTGTTGTATTTCTAATCCAGGTTTATTTTATTTGAAAAAATAGCAATAGAAAGAAAGAAAGAAAACCTTACTCTGAAAAACATTTTTTAAGGGCACTTCCCACTCATTCATGTTGAGACAGTGGTTCACTCTTTCTGTAGGTAATGACAGCCTAAAAAATGTCACCAGTTCAAAGGCAGCCAAATGGACCCTTCCTTTTAAAGTTCAGTTGTGAAAATAACCACCAGTGTGGGTAAGTTTTACAGGAAAATTATAATGCTCTTTTAAAGTATGTGACTCCCTCGATCACATCTTGGCAATTAAAACAATTTATGCTGCTATACAGTGAAGATATGAAATGTACATTACATAAGTTCAGAAGAAAAAAAAACAAATTGTTTTTAGAAGAGGTGTTTGTGTTTAAAATAGTAATTGAAATAATGGGGGAAGGAGGAAAGTAGAAAGTACAGGAACTGAGTGGGGCAAATCAGGAACTGGTTGCACTGTTCTGTAAAACCAAGTCTAGGTACATTTCATATTCAGAGTAACTAGCAGTATATAGAAGCTTAACCCACTCTTGGCAACAGGGATTTTGAAGAGTGGAAAACTTTAGCCATTAGATGGAGCCTAACAAGGCATGAAGTCTAAAAATGAAATTGTGGTTTGTCTGATAATTTATGGATTTTATATTGCTGTTGTTGCTGCTACTAGTAGGTATTTTCCAGGCTTATGTCCTTGCTTTGGATTTGAAAAAAATCAGTAGAACTTAGTGAGGTTCTGAGATTCTGAGAATTCCTGGCGGTCCAGTGGTTAGGACTCTGTGCTTTCACTGCCGAGGGCGTGGGTTCAATCCCTGGTTGGATGCGGCGTGGCCAAGAAGAAAAGAAAAGAAAAGAAATGGGAGGCTTCTAGTTCAAATCAAGTGTTATACTGTACATTATTGCATATAAAAAGAAGAAATGTGTCACTTTCTTGTATCTCTTAATCCCTCTTTCTCCTAAAGGCTGCCATACTCTTTCCTAAAATCAATGAGAAATTAGGAGAGCCTTTATCCTATTTATCAAAAGCCTTTGCTGGTATACAGTATTCAAATCCCAAAGAGGAAATGTGGCTACTATTTCCATGGGATTATCAGGTAGTAACCTTCTGAATAAAGCCAAAGACTGGCTAGATTGACAACTGGACCCTTTCTGCTTGGGTGTCAAAGGGTACCCTGAATTTATTCCCTTTCTGGGCTTCTGTGTCTGGATAGAAGCTACATCTCAACTTTGCTCCTGCCAGCCCTTGACCATCTTTGGCTGTATCCCTCACCCCCATTTTTTTACAGTTATTTGTTTATTTGAACATTTTATGCAGCCAGGTTAAATTGCAGTGATAAGTATGAAAACTATAGGTAACTTAATTAAATTGTATTTCTAGTTTAAAAAGTAAATATGAACACATTTTCAAATTTAAAACAAAGGTATATGATTAATAATAAAAGGTATATAGTAGATACAGAATCGAGTGGAAATGTAGATGCTAGTCCTACAGTTGAAATAGTAAAGAAAAGCAGACCAGATAAAGATATGTTACATATTTCACTATAAATGACAATTGCAATTTGCTGGGCAGAGCTGTTTGTTGCATAAAATGATTTTTAAAGATAATGACGTGGTCATTATTAAGAGATCTTCTGAGAAATTACATAGTGAATTTAATAAGCAGTTTTCTGTCAACAGTAACGAAAAATTGACAAAGTTAGTTGCTGACATGGAACTAAATGTCAAATAAAACAATTTAAATGATATTTAACAAATTCTGAACTTATAACTTTTGACTGCTATAAAATGGCTTTTTTACACTAAATTTTTAGATTCTTACACTAAAAAAGAAAACCATTTTCATGGGAAAATTATTAAAAGAAAAAAAGAACCTGTTATTTTAATTAATAAAATTTTGTTAGGAAATTTTGTTAGAAAAGATTAAAAGAAATATTTTATAAAAAAATGAAGGATCTTCAGTTGTCACCAAATAATTGACCATAATATAAAAGAACTTTCTAACAATATTAAGTATCAATTGATTCAAAACTTGAAAAAATCACAACTACTCTTCTTTAGCTTTAGAATAGTTATACAATATAGGAGACACTGTCCAATTAATTCCTTGGATGTTTTCTTCTCAAAAGACTTCCAAATTTACAAATAAACAATTCACGGACTAAAAAATTCAAGTTCTTGAGATAGATATTTTTGAATTTTTTTAAACTATCAAAGAAGAATTTCAGTGCCATAGGATAAAAATTAAGTTTTCATCTGGTTGATGCTCCAGACATGTTATGTAAAAAGTCTGAATTTATTGGAATTTTAAAAGACTGACATTTTTCTTTTGGCTTTATTTCACTGTGTGATGCCAGAAATATTTGTACTGAGTTTTCTGAAGCATATTCTATGAAAAATGTCACGGATATACTTGTTAAAATCGTTTGTATATACATGTTAATGTTATGGAACATCATCTGTTTAAGGAACTGTCGAGAGAAATAGAATACAATGAACTTAAAGATGTCATGTTCTTTAACAGTGCCCTTTGACTAAATTGTGGAAAGTATTCATTAAAATTTACTGTATTGTTAACTCCAACTGAAAATTTTCGGGAAATAAAAGAAATGCTTGCCAGATACTCGACAAACAAAGACAAAAAAATGGCAGTATGTGTTAACATTGTCTCGCAAATATCATATGGCACATAAACTAAGTAAATTTGAAGCTCCAAGAAAAGAAAAACTTATTTGTGATCTATGTGGACAGTTACAAGAGTTTAGGTTGAAATTGAAATTTTTCATAAGCTTTTAATAATACAAATCAATAAAAATGATTTTGCACACTTCTTAGCATGAATCAATTTACAGGTGTAATTGCGAGAAACTGTTATGTCAATCTTGAAGCTGCACAAAATACTTGAAATTTGAAGAATGCTTTGCTGAACTTGATAAATTTAGAGTTGTTTCAAATATGTGCAACTGTTCTTTGAATTCGGTGTTACTGAGTTGACATAAGAGTTAGCGAATTTCCTTGGACAGATATAGTTTTTGAAATTGGTATGCTTTTGTTTTGGAGTCAAATATTCTTCTTCTAAAAAGGATGAACTGTTGTATATATGTACCACATGTTCTTTATCCAGTTATCTGTTGATGGACACTTAGTGTGCTTCTGTGTTTTAGCTATCGTAAATAATGCTGCTACAAACATTGGGGTGCTCATATCTTTTCAAACTAGTGTTTTTATTTTCCTTGGATATATATCCAGGAGTGGAATAGCTGAGTCATGCGGTAGTTCTGTTTTTAATCTTTTTAGGAACCTCCATACTGTTTTCCATAGTGGCTGTATTAACTTAAATTTCCACCAATAGTGTACAAAGCCTCCCTTTTCTCCACATCCTCACCAACACTGGATATTTCTTGTCTTTTTGACTCTAACCATTCTGACAGGTGTGAGGTTATATCTTATTGTAGTTTTCATTTACATTTCACTGATGATTAATGACGTTGAGCACCTTTTCATGTGCTTGTTAGCCATCTGTGTGTCTTCTTTGGAAAAATGCCTATTCAGGTCCTCTGCCCATTTTTCTTTTTTCTTTTTTTTTAATATTAAGTTGTATGAGTTCTTTATATACTTTGGTTATTAACCCCTTATCAGACATATCTTTTGCAAATATCTTCTCCCATTTAGTATGTTGCCTTTTCGTTTGTTGATGGTTTCCTTCTCCATGAAATTTTTTTTTAAGTTTGATTAGGTTCTATTTGATTATTTTTGCTTGTGTTTCCTTGCT
>NW_020172463.1:2257427-2347305 GCF_003031525.2 Neophocaena asiaeorientalis asiaeorientalis | reverse complement strand
AATTTATTTTTGTGTATGGTTTGAGAAAATGTTCTAATTTTATTCTTTTACATGTAGCTGTTCAGTTTTTCCAACACCACTAATTGAAGAAACTCTCTTTTCCCCATTGTGTATTCTTTCCTCCTTTGTCATAAATTAATTGACCATGTAAGCATGAGTTTATTTCTGGGCTCTCTATTGTGTGTGTGTGTGTGTGTGTGTGTGTGTGTTTTAACATCTTTATTGGAGTATAATTGCTTTACAATGGTGTGTTAGTTTCTGCTGTATAACAGTGAATCAGCTATACATATACATATATCCCCATATCTCCTCCCTGTTGCATCTCCCTCATACCCTCCCTATCCCACCCCTCTAGGTGGACACAAAGCACAGAGCTGATCTCTCTGTGCTATGCGACTGCTTCCCACTAGCAATCTGTTTTACATTTGGTAGTGTATATATGTCCATGCCACTCTCTCACTTTGTCCCAGCTTACCCTTCCCTCTCCCCGTGTCCTCAAGTCCATTTTCTACGTCTGTGTTTTTATTCCTGTCCTTGGGCTCTCTATTCTGTTCCATTGATCTATGTGTCTGTTTTTGTGTCAGTACTGTACTGTTTTGATTACTGTAGCTTTGTAGTATAGTCTGAAGTCAGGGAGCGTGATTCCTGCAGCTGTTTTTCTTTCTCAAGATTGTCTTGTCTATTCGGGGTCTTTGTGTTTCCATGCAAATTTTAGGATTATTTTTTCTAGATCTGTGAAACACATAATGAATATTTTGATAGGGATTGCATTAAATCTGTAGATTGCTTTGGGTGGTATGGATATTTTAACAATATTAATTCTTCCAATCCATGAAAATGGGATACCTTTCCATTTATTTGTATTGTCTTCAAGTTCCTTCATTAATGCCTTATAGTTTTCAGATTATAGGTCTTTCATCTATCTCCTTCATTAAATTTCTTCCTAAGTATTTTATTCTTTTTGATGTGATTGTAAATGGGATTGTAAATGTTTTATTGATTTCTCTTTCTGATAATTCATTATTATTGTATAGAAATGCAACAGATTACTCAGCCATAAAAAAGAATGAAATTTCACTATTTGCAACAACATGAATACATCTGGAGGGTATAATGCTTCGTGGAATAAATCAGAGAAAGACAAATACTGTATGTTTTCACTTATATGTGGAATCTAAAAATTAAGACAAATCAGTTACTATAACAAAACAGAAACAGACTCAGGTACAGAGAACAAATTAGTGGTTACCAGAGGGGAGAAGGGTGGGGGGAAGGGCAAAATAAGTGAAGGGATTTAAGAGGTACAAACCCCTAAGCATAATATAAGTTAAAATGATATAATGTACAGCACAGGCAATATAGCCAATATTTTATAATAACTTAATATGGAGTGTAATCTATAAAAATTGTTAAATTACTGTGTTGTACACCTGAAACTAATATAATACTGTAAATCAACTATACTTAAAAAAAAACATGAACCAGTTTTATATGCAGTTACTGGAAATTAGTATGTTGGTAACAACTTGAACATGTGAAACTACTTAATTTTTTTTTTAATTTTAGGACAATTTTAGATTCATAGAACATTTGTGAAGATAGTACAAAGAGTTTTCATATACTCCACAGCCAGTTTCCACTTTTATTTACATCATACATTGGTATGGCACATTTGTCACAATTAGTGAACAAATATTGATTCATTACTATTAATTAAAGTCCATATTTTATTCAGATTTACTTGGTTTTTACCTAATGCCCTTTTCCTTTTCTAGGATACCGTGCAGGATACCATATTAAGTTTGGTCATCATGTCTCCTCCTCTTGGCTGTGAAAATTTCTCAGACTTCCCTTGTTTTTAATGACCTTGATATTTTTGAGGCATACTGGTCAGAAATTTTGTAGAGTATGTGTCTAATGGGATTTGTCTGATTTTTAAATCATTATTAGAGTAGAATTATATGTTGGGGAAAAAATCACAAAGGTGAAGAACCATTTTTATCACATCATATCTAGGATATGTACTATCAACGTGACTTATCACTGATGATGTTGACCGTAATCATCTAACTCAGGTAATGTTTGTCAGGTTTCTCCACTGTATTCCCTTTTTCACTCTTTCCGTGTTGTAATCTTTGGAAAGAAGTCAGTAGGCATAATACATACACACTGGAGGGGTAGGGAGTTGTGCTATGCCTCCTTGAGGATGGAATATCTGCATAGTTTATTGGAAATTCCTTTGTAGAGTTTTCTCTTTTCCCCATTTATTTATACAATCATTTATTTGTATCAGTATGGACTCATGCATATTTATTTTATATTTTGGGTCATAATGCAACACTATTTTATTTATCTTGTTGCTCCAATTGTATATGTGTGTGTGTGTGTGTGTGTGTGTGTGTGTGTGTGTGTGTTTGGCACTTTTTTTTTTTTTTAACTTTGCAGCTGTCTTTTTTCAATTTGATTTTACTTTTAGAGCAGTTTTAGGTTCACAGCAAAAATGAGTGGAAGGTACAGAGATTTCTCATATACCCTGGACCCACAACACATACATAGCCTACCCCATTATTAACATTCCCCTCTAAGTGGTACATTTGTGACACCTGATGAACCTAGATTGGCACATCATTATTACCCAAAGTTCATAGTTTACATTGGGGTCCACTTTTACTATTGTGCATGCTATGTATTTGAACAAATATGTAACTTGTATCCTCCATTATAATATCAGAGTAGTTACACTGCCTAAAAGTCCTGTGTTCCGCCTGTCCACCCCTCCCAACCCTTGCAAGTCTCTGTCTCTTGATTGAAATAATTTGGATGTTAGGGAGCCCTAGGGAAGTTCCTAATCACTGAGGACATATCGTACCTACCAAGGAGTTCAAGTCAGAAAACATCACCTGACATCCCTAGTGCTCCTTGTACAAAGGTAGTGAGTGAACATTACACACCAATTGCACACTACATGTTGCTGAGCATTTGCAAGTCAGTTCTCATAGGCTAGAACCTGCTCCTATTCAAACCAGAAACTTGAGTGTCATGCTAGACTCTTTCCGTTTTGTTTTTGGTTTTTGGTTTCCTCCCCATTTACTCAGTAAATCCAGATGATTTAACTTTCTAAATAGCCATGGAATCCATGCTCTCACCTTCCTTCAGTTCATCCACATGACTGTAGTCAAGGTGCTCATTATCTCTTTTTTAGAATTTTATTTATTAGTTATCTATTTTATACATATTAGTGTATATAGCTCAATCTCACAGTTTTGGTACTTTCTTATTTTCTGACAATATGAACTGTTTCCAGCTCACCTTGTATATTTCCTGCCCCAGTCCTGGAATCATACATTTCTCTATGGAGTCCTGGTTCCTTTTATTGGAGAATGGTATTAGAAATCAATATCTGGGCCCTGTGAATGCTTGATACTGGGGTATTGTTGCTTCTAGATCTTTTCAACTGGCACAGCAAGGAAATATATGTGTATACTAATTGTATTTATACACATATCTGTAAATATTTCTATATTTAACCATCCGTATCTATATTAAGCTAAACATGAATTCATAATGATGTCTCCAACTCTAATCTACCACCACGTAGATCATTGTCTTCCTCTTGCTTGTCTGTAACCTCCTACTCCAACAGTGAGAAATCCGGCTCTTACCATTAAACATTTATTTATTTAATTGTTCAATTCCAAGATAAATCTATATCTATATCATCTATATCCATATCAGAATTGTTCACTTGTACCCCTGTGGGAAATAATTTTATCAATTAGAATACAGTAATAAAGTTCAGGTTCCTTTACCTCTACTCCTACAGTTCACTCATTTTCAAAGTTACTTAGGTCAGCACCTTTTCCCCTCACCTCCATCAGTGAGGTCATTTCATACATTTATAATGCAGTTAGATTATTTTTGTGACCTTCTGCATTTCCTCGTGGGGCTCCCCTGGCTGCCTAAATATTTTTAAATTTGCATGCATGAAGGTTAACTCTTTGTGCTGTAAAATTCTGTGGACTTTGACACATGCATTGTGTCATGCCTCCAACATTGAAGCATTATACAGAACAGTTTCACCACCCTAAAATTTTTCTAGCTTCACCTATTCAGCACTGCCTTCTCCTCCAAACCCTAAAATCACTGATCTTTTTACCATCTCTAGTTTTGCTTTTTACATAATGTCAAAAAACTGGAACCCTAAAATATATAGTTCTTTCAGACTGGCTCCTTTCACTTATCAAAATATATTTAGGATTCATCCATGTGTTTTCATGCTGTGATAGCTTATTTATTTTAATCCTTGAATAATATTTCATTATATGAATGCACCTTAGTTTGTTTATCCGTTCACCTATTGAAGGACATCTTGGTTGCTTCCAATTTTAGGCTGCTATGAATAAAGCTTCTATAAACTTTCACACCACTTGTTTTTTTGCTATGTAGCTATGAGTTTTCAAATCATTGGGGACTCATCCTCGTTTTTAAATTGGATAGATAAAAACCAAGGTGACTAATAGCCAATACCAATGCTTTATAGATAGTAAACCTTCAGTAAATATTGACCAACATATACATGCATTATTTTCAGAAAAGGTAAATGGTTATCTAGCAAGTTAGAAGAGAAGAACCTTCAGTTTAGCACATAAGATTGAATCTTAGCTAAAGAATGAAAGAAAACAATAGGTTTATGTTGAACTTCCTAAATCACTTTTATCTTTTTGATTATAATTTTTATATATAATTTAGTTAATTTGTTTCTATTATTGTATATTTCTTTACACAGTCACCATTAAGAGATGTGTACACTCAACAGACACCTTTATTTTATCTTTATTTAAATGTGTTTATCAGTAACCAAATGCCTACACCGTATATGACAGTACATTGTTGAATTTAGTTCCTTTACTTAATATGGTTATGGGAAAGTGAAAAGACTAATCTGAGGAACTTCCATCAGAATTTAGTCTTTATGAAAGTAGCATTTACTATGCATTTTAAATGTCTGTGTGTGTGTTGATGTATATGGCATAAGAGAAGATGACACTAACAGTTACTCTGAGAAATTATTAAGCAGCACTAACAACTATTTGGAGGGAGCACCAGTTGGACTTTACTCCTAATTTGTCACTGGAAAATTTTCCAGATTTTCTTAGACAGGCTGGAAGTTTAACCTTTCGTTTGAGAAGAAACAAATAGTTCTTTCTCTTTTGATATCTAACAGTTCCAATTCTTCTACCTTCCTTCCTTTTCATCCACCATACTACTTCTTTTGTCACCTAAATATATTTCTTTAATTTGCTACTAAAATAATTTGCTACTAAAATTTTGTGTATTTCAAACTCATTTCTCAAGACTGGCAAACCAAAGCTTTCAATCCCAATTAAATCATCCTACTCATGGGACACCAGTTTCATTCTACAGTTACAAGGTGGTAATTTAAGTGCTATGAACTTGTTTATTTAAAATAAGGCTGCTTATGTTGACTGATAACCTTTTTAAATTGCCTTACAACTTAAGTCTTAAATTGCAAATTCTGATTAATGAGTCACATTTTGTGAGTTGACCTGTTTTTCCAGTCCCTAAAAAAACAATGGTGGTTGCCTTGATATTGTATGTTTTTCATGAATCTGCAATACTAAGTTATTTAGACAGTAAAAAATACTTTATATTGACTTGAGTAATGCCCAAGTAGTTGGAAGGAACTTCATTTGGAAAATAGTTCAGATAATATCCAAGCACTTCTAATTTTCTAGGTGCTTGCATAGTAAACTCATAACTTACTTGACTCACAAAGTTAAAGGAAAACTTAGCATTTGTATTCCTGAACAGAAGATCTCTGATTTTAATGGCTTTTGTTCTTGTTCACTGAATACTTCAGGCATATTTTCTTGTTAAAAAACAGGCAGCAGGAGGGGAAAAACTTTTAGTAGTGTATTCCTACCCTTATACTGTCATTGTGTTTTCCTACTGGAAGGAAATTAATTATATATGTTGAGTGTATGTCTGTGAAACTTTGGAAAATGTATTTTAAAACTGTTAAACAAAACTGTTGAAGATAGAGGAATAAAACAAGGAAAGCTGGAAAAAGAAAGCACCACCCACACAAGCAAAATCCAGTTTTAGAAGAGCATAAACAAAAAAACAATTTGAAAATACATGATTTAATAGTAAAATTTCCTCACCCTATACAGCACTTGAAGGAACCAAAGATGAACTAAATTATTATTCTTTCCATAGTATAATCAAATGTCTCCCATTTGAAAAAAAAGATACCAGTAGAAAATACTACTATCTTATTGCTATAGAGTTTTAGACACCTTTGAATAGCATTACAAAATGATTAAAATATGTGCTTTCTTCATCTTTTTATTTCACCAAGACCATTTCTTTACTCTCATCAATGGAACCATTACAGTGGTTGTAACTTGAAAAAACTTAGTCTGTTTCCATTGAAGCAAAACCATGGAAATTAACATTTTTAGAACTTTGTTATACAGTCATGATACAATCAAATAGTAAACCAACTTTTCAATAAGTGGTCAGTTCTTTAAAAAATTTACCCATTACAAATGCTCCTAAAGTGTAAAAAATGAATATCAGGGCTTCCCTGGTGGCGCAGCGGTTGAGAGTCCGCCTGCCGATGCAGGGCACACGGGTTCGTGCCCCGGTCCAGGAAGATCTCACATACTGCGGAGCCGTTGGGCCCGTGAGCCATGGCCGCTGAGCCTGCGTGTCCAGAGCCTGTGCTCCGCAACGGGAGAGGCCACAGCAGTGAGAGGCCCGCATACCGCAAAAAAAAAAAAAAAAAAAAAAAAAAAAGTTTGTCAGCCTGAGGTTTTTCACTAACAGATCTTCCAATTAGGTACAAATGGGTATAATAACCACAAAAGGGTAAGATTTAAAGAAAGGCGAGCAAGAGTTCAAAATCACACTCTAGTAATTAACAGGGGTAAAGCTATTCTGTCTTACCTAATAAGGGCAAATCCATATTCTGTGACAATCGACTAAGTAGACAATATGGAGATACACATATACCTGCACACACATATCAGAGTAAGTATTTTCTCTTCTTTCTTTCTTACTTCAAGAATAATTTGTACACTAAGGAGAAGATGAAGCTGAGATTGGCAAAATAAATGATGTCAGATCACGTTATTTAATCCCTTAACCCTTTTAACTCTTCCACTCTCATAAATAGTATAATTTACTTGGACCAGGTCTTAGGCATTCCCTTTAAATGGCCTGTTCAGCAGTTCACACTCAGAAATAGGAGCATTTAGTCAGTAGCCCTTACTGAAACTGTAAATAAAAACAGGTTATAAAGGGCCAAGAATGAGGCAGCAATTCACACATAAGTAGTCTTTCCTTAGTGGAATACTGTTAGCAGAATTCAGTCCCTGAAAAAGATAAATAAATTTTCAAGTAGAGGCCTGTGTTCTTTGCTATGGGTAAGGTACTTAAAACACCCAAAAAACCGGGACTTACTAATACATTTCCAGAGAAAAAGCTTCACAAGGAGCTGGCCACTATTTGTTCCCTGTTTCCCTGCTGACGTTACTGACAGTTCAGAAAACTGATAACAGTGCAGGTATATGTAAATACCAAGATGATGTGGGATCTAGCACATTGCTGTATTTCTTAATACAGTTAAACAAACAAACAAACAAACTTGGAAACAATCACTTAATCCTAGTGTTAACCTCTCAGTTCTAAGTTTCCAATTTGTGAAGTCACTCTGCAAATGTAGTTTGCTTGCCATATCATCAGACACACCTTCCTATGAGAAAAATAAAAGGATCCAAAATATCCTTCACATCAAATGATTATTTTCCAGTAGCCCCATCTGGTTCTATACCTTACTGCATTAAAATTGCCCTGGCATGACATATATGTAGTTGAATAGCTCCTTGTAGTGCAAAAATATTTACCATCCAAATCATTGCTAATAGGCTCCCTTCTAAGCCATTTAGCCATAGATATCTTGGAAATGGAGGAGACTGAGTATCTGATGATAGGAAATAGTCTTTTGAAGTCTTCAATTTATAAGCAAACAACTAACCATACTACGTTAAAAAATTATAGAAAATTAAAAGGAGAATTCCAGGAGAAGGAAGATTACTATGTGCTATTCAAGGGATTTAGATAGCAGTGTCCTTAAATTTCAGTGAGTATGTGCGTGCACGCACACAAACACACACGTACCCCAAACACTGTCTCATTTTGTATCAAAAACAACACAGTAATGTTTTTACAGTCTTAGAGTAATTTGGGTAATTTTACTTAGTTGATCTTTAAATGTACTGTCTGACATAGACAAGTTAGGCATCATTATTTTTAATTCTGCTGATTAAAAAGTTGAATCTCAAGAAGAGAATACAATGCTTTTGGATTTTTTTAGGTACTTACAAGCTACGTGTATAATATTATATATAAGAAGCACATATTGCATCAGAAGTTATATAGCCTAAATAAATAAATGAATAAACAAATAGATATGAAATAAATAAAACAAATTATAGATTCTAGTTCCTATCATTCATAATTGACAGTAATTCTAGGAGTTCGTCTAACCTTCATATTACGTGGGCTTTAACTACTCTATCATTTTCCCGCGGGATGGACAATATGAGCATATACAATCTTAATTATTGTCAGAGGTAAAAATTGTTATACATGAGTTTAATGGTATTTCTGAGGCCAAAGTTAAGATGAGAGAGTAGATTACAGAATTCTGAAGAGAACATAAGTAATGTAGCTTTATGGTGTGGTTTATTAGGATGACAAATGACTCACCCTTCTCTCTGAATGACTTTCCATTTTGCTGTCTAGCCTGTTTTTTACATTTATTTTTAAATTTTATTTTTTAACTTAACATGTAAAAGTGGATATTTCAGTGTACAGTTGGAATTTTGTCACATGTGATTCATATAATCCCATGATACACAGCCCACCCTTCAAAATCTCTTGTGCTATCACTTTGTGGTCATAACTCCCACCATCCTTAACCCTTGACAACCACTGATCTGTTTGCCGTCGCTATGGTTTCTCTTTCTTGAGAATGTCATATAAATTGAATCATACAGTCTGTAACCTTTAGAGACTGATTTCTTCCACTCAACATGATGTTTCTGAGCTTCATCCAAATAGCTGTGTATGTCAGTGGTTTGTTGCGTTTTATTGCTGAATAGGATTTCATTGTATGGATGTACTACAGGTTTTTTTTTTTAAATCCATTTATCCATTGAAAGACACTTGGGTTGCTTTCAATTTTGGCTATAAATATTTCTGTACAGGTTTCTGTGTAAACATAAGTTCTTATTTTCTAGTGTTAGAGTTTGCAAAAAAATTATCAAACTTTTTTCAAGTATGGCTTTACTATTTTGCATTCTCACTGCTGTATAAAAGTTCCAATTGTTCCACATCCTCACCAACACTTGGTATTGTCAAGAATTTTTTAAAAGCCATTTAATAGTTATGTAGTGAAATTGCATCATGATTTTAATTTAAATTTCCCTAATGGCTAGTGACATTAAACATATTTTTATATGTTTCTGGATACCAGTTCTTTGTCAGACATATAATGTCCCAATAATTTATTCCAGTCTATAGCTTGTCTTTGCATTATCTTAACATCTTTCACAGAGCAAATGTTTTTAATTTTGATTAAGTCCAGTTTTCAAAATTTTTAATGGAATGTGCTTTAATGGAATGGTGTCACGTCCAGGAACTTTCTGCCTAACTGAAGGCCACACAGACTTTCTCCCATATTTCCTTCTAAAAATTTTATGGTTTTACATTTATACCTCTGTTGTATTTAGAGTTAAGTTTTTATATGCTGTAAAGTTTAGATTGAGGCTCATTTCTCTCATACAAATATCTAACTGTTTTAACATCATTTGTTGTTGTTTATCCATTCTATATGTAATAGTTTGCATCTGCTAATCCCAAATTCCCATTCCATCCCTCCCCCACCTCCCCCCTGCCCTTACCAACCACAAATCTGTTCTCTATGTCTGGCATTGCTATATATATTTTTTTAAATTATTTTCCCATATAGGCCAGTACAGAGTATTGAGTAGAGTTCCCTGTGCTGTACAGAAAGTTCTTATTAGTTATCCATTTTATATACAGTAGTGTGTATATATCAGTCCCAATCTCCCAATTTGTCCCTCCCCTGCTTTATCCCCTGGTAACCATAAGTTTGTTTTCTGCATACATGATTCTACTTCTATTTTGTAAACAAGTTCATTTTTACCCTTTTTTTAGATTCCACATATAAGCGATATCATATGATATTTGTCTTTCTGTGTCTGACTTACTTCATTCAGTTTGATGATCTCTAGTTCCATCCATGTTGCTGAACATGGCATTATTTTGTTCTTTTTTATGGCTGAGTAATATTCATCTTCTTTATACATTCATCTGTCGATGGGCATTTAGATTGCTTCCATGTCTTAGCTATTGTAAATAGTGCTGCGGTGGACATTGGGGTGCATGTATCATTTTGAATTATGGCTTTCTCCAGGTATATGCCCTGGAGTGGGATTGCTGGGTCATATGGTAGTTCTGTTTTTAGTTTTTTAAGGAACCTCCATATTGTTCTCCATAGTGGCTGTGCCAATTTACATTCCCACCAACAGTGCGGGAGGGTTCCCTTTTTCCACACCCGCTCCAACATTTATTGTTTGCAGATTTTTAAAAATATTTATTTATTGATTGATTGATTTTGGCTGTGCCAGGTTTTAGTTGTGGCATGCATGCGGGATCTAGTTCCCTGACCAGTGATTGAACCTGGGCCCTCTGCATTGGGAGTGCAGTCTTACCCACTGGACCATGAGGGAAGTCCCTGTTTGTAGATTTTTTGATGATGGCCATTCTGACCAGTGTAAGGTGATACCTCATTGTAGATTTGATTTGCATTTCTCTAATAATTAGTCATGTTGAGCATCTTTTCATGTGCGTTTTGGCCATCTGTATGTCTTCTTTGGAGAAATGTCTATTTATTATAAGTCTTAAAATCAAGTAGTATGATTCTTACAAATTTATTCTTCCTTTGCCAAATTGGTTAGCTATACTGGTTCCTTTAACTTTTCATATAAATTTTAGAATCAGCTTGTCTGTAGCTACAAAAATCCCTGCAGGGATTTTAACTGGAATTACAATACATCTATAGAGAAATTTGGGGAGAATTGGTATTCACTAACTATGTTGAGTTTTCCAATCTATGAATATGTCTCTCCACTTATTTGAGTCTTATTTGGTTTCTTTCACTAGCTTTTACTGGTTTCAGCACACAAATCCTATACATGTTTTGTTCAATTTATGCCTAAACATTTTATTTTTTAGGGCTTTGGTAATTTTTTTTAAAGTTTGATTTCTAATTGTTTACATATAGTATATAGCAATATGATTTTTGTGTGTTAACCTTTGTGTGAGTTCTCTGTGTTGTGTAACAAATTACAACAAATTTAGCAGCTTAAAACTATACAAATTCATTATTTCACAATTTCTCTGAGTCAAGATTCTGGAAATGACTTAGCTGGGTCCTCTGCAAAGACTTACTGGGGAAGGGTCTGCTTCCAGTATCCTTCAGATTTTTGCCAAAATTCATTTCCTTGTGGTTGTAGGACTCAAAAATCATTTAGATTTTTGGCAAAATTCACTTCCTTGTGGTTATAGGATATATGGCATCTTGATTCTTCAAAGGCAGCAAAGGACATGGAGACTCTAGAGACAGTCTTCCAGCAAGACAGTCTTATGTAACATTACAATTACAGGAGTGACAACACATCACTTTTGGCATATTTTGTTGGTTAGAAGGAAATCACAGGTACTACCCACATTCAAAGGGAAGAGATTACACAAAGGCATGAACACCAGGAGATGAGTGTCATAAGGGGGTGGCCTTTGAACACAGTCTTGCATCCTATAACTTTACTGAACTTTTTGTGTGGTACTGGGTTTTTTTTAGTAGATCCCTTAATATTGTTTATGAAGACAATCATGTTTGAAAATAGGGAAATTTTAATTTTTTTCCTTTCTAACCTTAATGTCTTTTATTTCATTTTCTTAAATTATTACATCAGCTAAGTCTTTCAGTATGCTGTAGAATATAAGTAGTGAGAGCAGACCTTGTATCAGATCTTAGGAGAGAAACATTGTCTTTCACTGTTCAATATGGTAGTAGCTGTAGCTATTATGTAGATGCTCTTTATATAAGTTTAGGACGTCACCTACTATTCCTAGTGTGCTAAAACTTTAATCTTGAATTGATATGGAGTTTTATTAAATGTTTTTTAGTTCATCAATTATATCATATATTAGACTTAATATGGTAGTTACATTGATTGATTTTCAAGTATTGAGCTAGCCTTGCATTCCCAGGAAAAACCTCACCTGTTTATGGTGTTATTCTATGTATCACTGATTCTGTTTGATATTATATTGTGGACTTTTGCATCTGTGTTAATGTGGGATATTGGACTTGGCTTTCTTCAACTGTCTATGTCTGATTTTCCTACAGTGTTAATGCTGGCCTCACCAACTGAGACGGGAAATATTCTTTCCTATTCTATTTTCCAGAATAGATTGAATATATTGGTGTTATTTATTCTTTGAATGTTTGAGAGAATTTGCCAGTGAAACCATCTGGGACTGCTGCTATTTAGTATTTAGAGTTCTCAAAAAGTTGTTCCATGCATTCTGTCTAGGTTTTATAGCTACATTTAGTGGGAGATACAGGGTGGATATGCCTATGTGTCTTACTTAGAATCAGAACTTCTACCCTGTTTTTATGATGATTTCTTATATATGTGTTCAATTCCTAACTGTGGAAGTACAGTCATTCTCCTGGAAGTCACAAAGTGGTTAAAGTTGGTTAACTGTTACACATTTTGTCTACTATGTTTATTGCTATAAGCGCATCCAAACAATGGGCTTATCAGCCCATTTCCAACTATATTAAGAGCTATGATATTCCTTTTAGATTTGTTAATCTAATGTTCTTTTATTACCATCATATGATGCTTATCCAATGATTTCTGGTAAAGTAGAGCTAGTGCAATTACACTTTGAAAGCATCAAGTATACCAGTTTTGTTCTTGAATAGATTCCAGTCTATCCATTAATTAATTAATTAATTAATTAAATTGTCCCTGTACACCACGAGGATCTAATATTCACATGTGACCATGTTGGGCTGGTTTTAACTTATCATGTGTTATTTCAAATGATGCCTGCAAAATATGCAAGCCAAAAATCTATATCAAGTTTCTGTCTGAAAAGCCCAGGCTAAGAAACTTTAATCTCCAAACCAGAAGTTTTAAAGGTTTAGATAATAAGCATTTCAGACTTTGCAGGCTACAAGTGTTTCTATCACCTATTCTTTGTTTTTTTTTTTTTTTTACAACCTGTATTAGTTTCTTATTGCTGCTATAACAAATCACCACAAAAATAGTGGCTTAAAAAAACAAAAATTTATTATCTTACAGTTCTATAGATAAGAAGTCTAACATGGGTCTCACTGGATTAAAATCAGGTTGTCAGCAGGGCTTCATTCATTTCTAGAGGCTGTAGGGGAGAAATGATTTCCTCACCTCTTCCAGATTCTAGAAGCTACCCACATTCCTTAGCTCATGGTGCCCCTCCTCCATCTCCAAAGACAGCGATGTAGCATTATCTTGGCCCTGCTTCTGTTCTATCATCTCCAACTGACCTTAGACAGGAAAGGTTCTCCACTTTTAAGAACTAATGGAATTAGATCAGGCCATCTCAAATTTTTCAGTATAGTCTCTTCTTTTTGAGGTCTTTAACTTAATCACACCTGAAAGGCCGTTTTGTGATATAAAATAACATATGCACAGGTTCTGGGGATTAGGATATGGGTATCTTTTGAGGAGGAGAAATTATTCAGTCTATCACACAACCTTTAAAGATAAAACAGGTGGGCTTCCCTGGTGGCGCAGTGGTTGAGAGTCCGCCTGCTGATGCAGGGGACACGGATTTGTGCCCCGGTCCGGGAAGATCCCACATGCCGTGGAGCGGCTAGGCCCGCTGAGCCTGCGCGTCCGGAGCCTGTGCTCTGCAACGGGAGAGGCCCCAGCAGTGAGAGGCCCGCGTACCGCAAAAAAAAAAAAAAGAAAAAGAAAAAGCCAACACTAAAATTTTACTCGTGGTCATGTTGTCATTATCCAGAATGATAAAGAGAATAATGAACTCCTAGTTCAACTTTTCCATTCTAGTACCATTTCGATGTTTTCAAAACTCACAATTCAGAGTTAACTATTTCTTTGGAAAAACAAAGAGTTCCTTTATCATCACTAATATTACCATTGCCCCCATGCATTAAATGAAATTCTGATAACACAAGAGGATTTAGTTTATAATAATGGAAAAACTCACCTGGTAAAATCTTGCCTGATAGTAGGTAGACCATTCTTTATAAGTTTTAAAGTTTGGCAAGTGAATTATTTGTAATCATAATTTTTAATCTAATTCATAGACGTTGATTGTAGATGTTTTGGCGTAGAAATTTGGTATTTAATCTCCAGGGTAGAATATGATCAATAATTTAATCTCCCTTCCTGAATATTTTTAAACTGACCTCTCTGAAATACTGCCAACATTTTAAAAGAACTTGAGACTTCTGAACACCAACACTTGGAATAGTTAAGTGAGAGGAAATTTTCTATTCTCAGAAAAACAGCACATCGATTCCATTACCACTTTTCATTAAAAAAAAAAAAAAAAGAAAGAAAGTTACCTGCTGTGTCACCTAAAGACATTTCTACATATTTTTCAGCAATTCTCATATATCTGGGAAACCTGTAAGCAAATCTACCTAATTTATTTTCTGGTAATATACTTTACTTGAGAGATTTCAGGTAAAGAAACCCCTGAATTTCACAGGAAAAACCTCAGGCAATTGTTTTACTTTTTAGATTGAAAACATATTTCTGACACTGTGATACACAATGTTTGATTGAGCAAAATATCTTAGAGTCAAGCTCACTTTATTCTGGAAATTGGTGTTACTTTATTCTCATGATGGCTTCTTCTTTTAAAAAAGTATTGATATATTTTTGAGTCTTTGGGGGCTCAATATATAACATCCCTTTTTTCTGCCTGTAATCTGAAGCAATTGAATAATAAGAAAACATACTTAAAGCAAAAGGGAAACCAAAGTATCACCTTCATTACTGATAAAGCTGATATCCGAGAACGTGGTTCACATCTATAAGGAAGGGCTTCTT
Source organism: Neophocaena asiaeorientalis asiaeorientalis (assembly GCF_003031525.2). Classification (NCBI taxonomy): domain Eukaryota; kingdom Metazoa; phylum Chordata; class Mammalia; order Artiodactyla; family Phocoenidae; genus Neophocaena; species Neophocaena asiaeorientalis. The sequence goes on along the minus strand of NW_020172463.1, from coordinate 2,332,051 downwards.
AATGGTGAGCGTCAGAATTGGATAGACTCGCCTGCAACAGAATCCAAAACACAGAGGAAAGGGCATGTTCACACATACACAGTTTCTCTTTTCGGATTCCCAATCCAACTCTTGCTTTCCTTCAGAAAGCGTAATGTTGTGCTAAAGCATTCCACCCAACAGTGTAATTTCTAGGTTCATCAATTATAATATTGAACCACATCATCTATCAAATACTAAGATGTCTGTCCACTGTCTCTCCAGTCATGGAAGTGTATAGTTTGCATGAACTATGTATATCCTGAAGATCATGAAACTTTAACTAGAGTCAGTGAAATGACCAGAACCAGTATTAAATTGTAAGTGTATAGTCGAAATTCCCTCCTGCTGTGCTCCACACCACTTACACAGATATATTTTTATATTTTCACTATAAATATTAAGTTATATTTAATATCTTTAAGGTATTCAGGGTTGAGAAATATTACTTCTTAGAGCATCAGAGAATGTTGAGCCCCATTTAATTAACTGTGGTCATTCACTATATAAAGCTCCTGACAGAAATTAAGTTCATGGTCTGAGAAAAAAATGACAGCATGTTGCTGACTAAAAGTTAGGGTCACATAGCTTTATCACATCATGGCTCCTGTCCTCTTTCTGGGTGAATAGCCTGTGCCATGACAGGGCTGCCTCTGCTGACATGAAAGCGGGATGCTCCCACACTTGCACCACCAACAGCAAAGGACTATGTGGTCCACCTGCCTATTTGAATTAACCTCCTTGACTCACCACATAAACCTTTAGTTTCCATTAAGTGAATATCCTTTGTGTATCCCTCATGCTATGGTTTTTTCCTACTTTCCTGAATTTTCACATTTTGTCCCTCTTTTTGGTCTATCTTCCCCTCAATTATCTTTAATTATTCTATGCCATGAAGATCAGCTCAAGTTGGTACTTCTCCTTGAAAATGTCCATCACTGCTCCAGCTTGGTGCCCATTGAACTGTCTATTCTTAGAAGTCTTAAAGACACTCGTTTAAACTACAAATTCTACTCACTCAGTTAGATCAATTTCCTATTATTTTGAGGGGGATGTTTGTCATAACTCTCCTAAGTAGACCGTAAACAGCTCAAGACTCAGGACTGTATACCTCTTTTTTTTTTTTTTTTATTCCCTACAGAGTATACTACTATAGGCAGTTGCTTAAGGAGTACTGAATTCAGCCAGACCTTAGGGCCAGGCACTGGCACCTACTATTAGTGTAATCTCCAACAAATTACTTCTAAGCCTCAGTTTCCGCATATGTAAAATTGAGACTGTGGTAAAGATGATGTGTTCAAAGCACTTATCATGATTACTGGACCGTAATATTCAATAATATTAGTTACTATTACCATCATTTTTTGCTGCATGTTCATAGTTAGGATGAACTTTTGAAAAATTATCTATACTTTATTCCCTATAGAAGCATATCAGACTGTACTGAAAATAATGGAAAACAGTACTTATCTATGTGTATTTGTTCATCTAAATAATGGATTTAATGTCTTTATGAGAATCAATTAGTTATTATTAGAATGAGTTCTAAGTGCAGTATAAGTATGATATAGTAGTTCTTGAGTTTATTATGTACATGAGCATAATTTATACAATTTCAGTTCAATCTGTAATGTGAAATTGGTAACAGGACATGACATAACTGAAGCCTGATGCAAGAATGGCTTTCTTATTCCATGTCCCAGCCATCACAATTTTAATACTAAATGGTTTGTCATTTTTTAATAACTAGACATTTTTTCTCGATGACAAACTTACGGAATAGTCTAGAGTTTTATAAATATCTACAAATATTATGTAAATTTTTTGTCACATATAAAGTAGTAATTTTCTTTTTCACTTGGGTTGAATTTACTTTTAAGTATCTGAGTCACATACATAAATATAAGCCATAAATATTATTCAACACATGCTTCAGCATTTCCTTTTTTCTCTTTTCCTGATGTTTCATTAGTGACATTTTTCAAATCAAATTTAACTAATCCTTGGTTCAGTCTCCAAACAGGAAATTGGTTCAGTAAGCAGGGATCTGAATGACAAAAGAACTGCTCACTTAGAGGATGCTTTAAAATACTTTGCTCATTGAAAAAATAAATTCAACCTTCCTTATTTTTCTGACCTTAAAGCTCTGATTTTTCAGTTTGGATTTAACTGTGAATGAAAAACATCGAAAACCCATATAATCCATCAATATTATACTTGCTACAGCCTGAGTTTCATACAACATCAAAATATTTTTTTGACTTTGATACTTTTTCCTCCCTTAATTATGTCAGCCCTAGGTATATTGCATTTAATGTTCTTTTATTACTCTTGCCCTTATTAGCAGTTAACACTTTATGTAGAACATATCTAGAATTCCTGACATCAGTTACTCAACCTTTTCTGACTGATAAGTGTGTTAGTATTCGGTGCTTTGTGACCACCTAGAGGGGTGGGATAGGGAGGGTGGGAGGGAGGGAGATGCAAGAGGGAAGAGATATGGGGACATATGTATATGTATAACTGATTCACTTTGTTATAAAGCAGAAACTGACACACCATTGTAAAGCAATTATACTCAAAGATGTTTTTAAAAAAGTATGTTAGTGTTTATTTTAAGGCAAGAAGAGAATATACTTTCAAACTGCACATGTAATTTGAAGATGGTCTGTTTTGTGTACCCACATGTATATGTGATAAGCAGATATATGTGTATAGAAACTATCACTCAGTGGTAATCAGACCATTTAATATTAAACATAAAAATAACTGAAAATGTGGCTTACCAAAAACTAAGCTAAATTGAAAAAAATTAAAGGCACCTAGGATCACAGAAGTCAGAAAATGTCCTTTTAGTTATAGACAGGAACATCTCACCACCCTGTTTAATAACCTTTGATGGCTTCCATTTGCATTTAGCACAAAAGATAAACTCGTAAACTTTGTATGTAAGAACCTAAATGACACTGCTCTTGCACTTGAGAAGATTATGGTCGAGTTTGGAACACAGGCATTAAACAAATACTCATAAGTATATAGTTATAAATTATGTTAAGTTGGATAAAGGAGTATAAAAAGGGAATATGAGAGAGGTTAACTTGAGGAACTGAAATTAGATTGGTGAGACAAGGAAAATCTCTCTGAGGAAGTGATATTTAAATTAAGATCTGAGGTGTGGAAGAGTCCAGAGAAGAGCATTCCAGAGGAAGGGAAAGTTTGTGTAAGAGCCTAAGAAAAGAAAGACCTTGATGAACTGGAGAAACAGAAGGTTCTTGATGATGGATTATCCAAAATGAATGCTATAATGCAGTAAAATGATATGTTCAATTTTATTAGATCATTTTTTATGTACCTCAGTATTTCCTCTGTGCATTTCATAGTGTTTGGTATACATTAGATCACCAGTAAACATTTAAAGATAAAGCACATAAGCAAGTTTTATGGTAACAGTAACTAAAAGGGAGAGGGGTAATTGTGGTATCTACCTCATATGAATGTGAGTCATAAATGAGATCACTAATAAAAGGTGCTGATCTCAGAGCCTGGCACATAGAAAATGCTTAATAAATGTTAGCCTAAAAAAATTGAAGTTCTTACTTTTCTCTTGAACTATTCTAAATTATTACGTGAAATGTTGGCTGACCAACAAACTTTACAACTTTTAAGTGAAATAACCCCTATGTACTACCACAAAATTCTTATTAATCACTTGAATTGAATGCTATCAATGTATTTTCCTCTCTGGTTCCTACATGGTTGGCAGAGGTAAACTCCTTTCCTTTCACATACAAACACAGACACACTTTTGGATGGTTGGTTGACAGTGAATTATCAGTAATGGTTTGGGGATAAGTGATGGCCTCAAAGATTGTACCTCCATTTGAGTACCAAATATGTATTATTTTCAGTAGCAAAAGCCCAGTTTCAAGCCTAGTTTTAAATACAGTTTTGAAGCTCTCTCAACTCATTTTTCTTGGCTCTGCTCTGGAAAAACCAAACCTAGCAGTTTTTATATGTGGACATGAAGTTGCCTTCTAATTAGGAGCTCTATATTTCAGACCAAGCAATTTGCTATTTCCTTGTTTCTGGATAAAACTAGGAAGATTCCTGCTGCTGAAAGAAAATCTGTTTTGGAATTATTATTCTTGGTACTTAAATCTTCCATCAAATGGTAAACAAAGTACTCAGAAAGATACATTCATTTTTCTTAGCCGATAGTATAATGCATTACCCAAATATGATCAAACATTGTCAATTGCTTAGGTTATTCAAAAGTAAAACATTGAATCATATAGATAAAATCAAAGTATGTTCCATGGTTTCTATGAAATTATATTCTTATAGGTCACTGTATATGTTTATTTCCTTAAATATGGCTGTTAAGTTCAATGCCTTTAACTAGACCATAACATTCATGGTTAGGTAAGTGCAGTTTCCTCTGTTGCTTCAGTTTGAACTTGAAACCCCAATAAGCATCTTGCAAATGCCTGCCATTGATCACAAACATCGAGTAAGGAAATTTGGGTGGCTCAGTGTGAATTCATTACTCTTATTAGGAAAATGACATAAAGCCCTATTGGGTAGAACTCAATAAATCATTTTTGTATATTAGCTACAGAGAAATGTTCTTATTATATTATCACTTATATATGTAAATATGAATATAAAATTCAATGTTAAAGATAAGATAAAAAGTAAAGATATACTAGACAAAACAATTATTTCATTTTTGTCCTGGGACAGTGATGGTAAAGCATTCCATCTCTGGGAGAGATTGCTAGTGATCAGTTATATCCATGTTCTCTTTTTCTTCTTGGACACAGAGAAGTCAATTCTGAATAATGGATTATGAGCTAAAATAATGACCATATTCAGGCTTGTCCCGTGAAAGCTTCACCTAAATAGAGAGGATAACAAGGACCACAAGATGGGAGGCCTGGGTCCCTGAATGACTACATGGATCACAATCCCTCCTCCCCACCCCGAAGCTCACCCCTCATGCAAACCTACATTAAACTGTGAGTGACAGATAAGCTTTTGTTGCCTAATGCCACTGGGATTGTTTGTGATCAGAGATAGGTTACCGTGACCAATTCAATACCCATTTTTTATAGATAATACTGTTGCTGAGTTTAATCAGAATCCATGGGTAGTAGAGCTTCTAGATCCATGGATTCTGGATGAACTAAATAGTGGTGAGACCTTCAAAATATTTATTATAGAAAGATTAATCATGCCACAGAACTTCTAGGGGCAAGTTTAATGGAATCACATACAAAGTGTTAAGACCTTCATACTTCCTAATGGAAGATCTATTTTCAAGTGTTCTAAATAGTAAAATAAACTCTTTCTGCCCAAAAGGAATGCTGCTTCCCATCACTAAGCTGATGTTTTGTAGCACGTATTTTTCACAGACTGTCATACTCAGAAAATGTTCTGTGGAAAAAGCTGACCCCACAGGGAGCTAGTAATTGGCAGAGAAAGCTCAAATGCAAAATACTTGCGTAAGAAAGGCAGAGAGCGGCGGCACCACACAGCTTCAGTCAGCAGCCTGAAGCGTATGGGATCAAAGCATTTCCTAGAACTTAAGACTTGCTACTTTCAAACTGAATTTTAAGGAAGAGCAAGAGCAAAGATAGGTGCCCTGACCTAAGAAGCAAGCATCCTTCCTTAGATTAGACCCCATAGAAAAATAGTAATGCAACACACACTGAAGAGAATCCAAACTGGGACAAATCTCTCTTCTAATCCTCATACCTTTCAGGGTTTTCACCCCTTCCTTAGAAAGGAGGAAATAGATAACAGAATCCATATGTATTACTTCACTGCTGTATACAGTGGTGTAGAAAATACTCATTAATAAGTGAAGCTTCAGTCATTTTCAGTCAACTGTTTTGATGTTCACATTATGTTCTGAATTTAGGACTCTCCCCTGCTTCCAGGACAAGAGTTCATATTTGGTGCTCAAAAAGGCCAAGTCAGGCAACGCTTTTGGAATTCTGTATTTATACTGCTTATTTCTGCCGAACGTGCACAGTAGTCACTGGAGGTCCTTTGCACAGCTCTTATCAACAAACACATCTAAACCCATTTGTCGCCCACTGCCTATTTCCTCAGCACTATAGTATATGAAGCACGTATTCAGCGAAGCATGCACAAGATAAAAAGGGACACAAGCAAATACAGATAAGGACCTGTCCTGAGCAGTTAAAGAATACACTTTAAAAGTCACTGCTATCATTAACCCTCAGCAATTTCATAGCCCCCTTAAAGGGGACCTAAGGTGGGCACTGTGGTGGTCATTCAGGAAAGATGGAAATTCTGGTTGGAAAAACATTATCTGTGTCTTTTCTTTCTTGGTTTTGCAAGCTAGTAACTGTAAAGGATCAGAAGAGGTTTGACAAAGGCCTTCAGAATTCATCTGCTAGGGCATACTACAAATTTGCAACCCAGTAGTTTTGCTCAAACTGCATGTTAGATTCACCTGGTTGGAGAAAGAATGAGTAACGTGACCTCAGCATAGACACTGCACAGCCTTCTGACTGCCCATTTTACTGGGCACAGTTCAGAAAGGAACTATCCTTTCATGTCTTTGGTCCCTACATATCAAAGAAAGGCATGGGCATTTCTCAATTGGGATATGACCAAAAGATTGTGGTCTGTTATTTAGTATTCACTATGAAGCCTAAAGTTTCCAAAGACCAATCTCAAAGAGAAGAATAAAGAAAAGAAACAAAATGAAGGGCTTCCCTGGTGGCGCAGTGGTTGAGAGTCCGCCTGCCGATGCAGGGAACACGGGTTCGTGCCCCGGTCCAGGAAGATCCCACATGCCGTGGAGCGGCTGTTCCGCAACAGGAGAGGCCACAGCAGTGAGAGGCCCGCGTACCACAAAAAAAAAGAACAAGGAGCAGCAAGACCGTGCAGCCCAATAGGCCCATTCTGGCTCATAACTTCCCAAGAAGAAGCTAAATGTACACAAGTGACCAATGAATCTGTTTACCGAAAAAGTAAAGTAAGCCAACCTATTTTGTTTTCTGTTTGGCTTCATTTTGTGGTTGTCAACATGATAAGAATACCTTGTATTATTTTATTGATTCTGTGAATCAATGATCACAGAAATGTATACAGTAGTTTCCACCACCATTTATTGGTTTAATCCCAGTGCAGAATGCAGGCTGCAAATATTATACTAAGCAATTAACATAGGTGAAGAACGAAACTTGTACCGTGGTCATTTGGTTAAAACATACATGACATATAGCAAGGATGTGACCATAATACATTTGAACCTTAAAAACATTTGTGCGTATTGATAATAAATACTCACTTGTTTACACTCATAAGGGACTAACATATCTGAAGCTTTCTATTTCTATTATTATGAAGCAAATATTACTGAAATAATGTTTAAGAGATAATTTTTTTAGCTCATTCACATAAATAGCAAAACACTAGAAATCACAGAAATAAAATGCTCCATTCTCTGTTTTTACACCAGACATTAGAGCATCACAATTCCTGAAGCTGAATTCCGAGTTTCCTATTGATCCATTCTATGGAATTTAGGATTTCTAGATCTTCTTCATAATACATTAAAAGGAAAAAAAAAAGTCATTATGTTGGTCATTGTCCAAATTAGGTTGCTTTTTTATTGCTCTATGATAGAGGTAAACCTCAACTTTGACTCATTGTGCTTATAAGCCCTAGTTATGTGCATAGACAACATAAGGCAACCTTTTATTTTCTGTGTCATGAGTAAGAGTTTTATTTCTGGGAAACTTATTTTTTCCATGAAACACAGAAAAATGATCATCAAAGGAAATAAATACAAATATATGATGTTTATAATTTCCTAAGTATGTAAAACCAAATGATCTTAAAATTCAAGGTGCAAATATTCCTTTAGGGGGATTTTTGGGCATGAAATGGACTAAGTAAAGTCTTCTTAAAATAAGATCATTAGAGACTTCCCGGGTGGTCCAGTGGTAAAGAATCTGCCTTCCAATGCAGGGGACGCAGGTACGATCCCTGGTCGGGGAACTAATATCCCACATGCCCCAGGGCAACTAAACCACGGCATCTCAACTAGAGAGCCCACGTGCCACAAACTACAGAGCCCACGTGCGCTGGAGCCCACGTGCCACAACAGGAGAGAGAAAACCCACAGGGCACAACTAGAGAGAAGCCGGAGTGCTGCAATGAAGAGCCCACGTGCCACAACGAAGATCCCGCGTGCTGCAACTAAGACCGGACACAGCCAAAAAAATAAATTAAATAAACTAATTAATTAATTAAAAGAAAAAGATCATCAAAATCTAGACTGAAGAAACTATCTTCTTACCTGGTGAATCTCTCTGTGGCGAACAGAAGCATTTTTTGTTTTTCCAAAGACATTTGAACTATTCCAAAATTTGTGTTATCTGTCTCAAAAACTTCCATTTACAATTTTATGACCACAAAGTCTTTGAATGGTAAATTATGGGGGGAGAAGTGTAGTTTCCATGGTAATTTCTTTTCCTTAAGTATCTCTTGCTCTTTTATTTCACTAAGAGCTTCACTGCTGAGCTCCTGAGAATAAGTGAAATTATCAGAATACAACTCCCATCAAGCTCAGCTGAGTCATCACCCGGGGATTAACCAAGTAGTGTTGCCAGTGGAATTAGCAGAGTGTGTGAATCCTCACTCATTTCAGTTCTTAGCCAGTTGTAATTCCAAGTTTTGATCATTGCCAAGGGGACCTGTCAGTATAAGAAGGGTTATAAAATGTGTAGGTCACAAGCTATAAACAGAAAGCCACCCACATTTCAGAATATTATGTTATCCAATACCATGTGTTTTTTAGTTGTAAGTTGCATCTAGTTTTATTATAGGACACAGCTGTTGTAATAAATTCACCTTTCAAAAAGCCTTAATTTAAAACTGCAGAGAGGAGATAAAACACATCTACTCCAAACTCCTGCATGAGGGAGGAGTCCCCAAAAGATGTTTATTGATTTATTAATGGATATGAGCATATATTTCCTGAAGCCAAAAATATATGTTATATACCATTACGAACTAAACAACTGCAGATCTTCTTTGACTTACAATGGGGTTATGTCTCACTAAACCCAAGATAAGTTGAAAAAATTGAAAGTCAAAAATGCACTTAATAGGGCTTCCCTGGTGGAGCAGTGGTTGAGAGTCCGCCTGCCGATGCAGGGGACACGGGTTCGTGTCCCGGTCCGGGAGCATCCCACATGCCTCGGAACGGCTGGGCCAGTGAGCCATGGCCACTGAGCCTGCGGGTCCGGAGCCTGTGCTCCGCAACGGGAGAGGCCACAACAGTGAGAGGCCCCAGGACTGCAAAAAAAAAAAAAAAAAAAAAATGCACTTAATATACTTAACCTACCAAGAATCATAGCTGAGCCTAGCCTACCTTAAACATTCTCAGGACACTTACATTAGCCTACAGTTGAGCAAAAACATCTAACACAAAGTCCATTTTTTTTTTTTTTTTTTTTTTTTTGGGGATTTTTTTTTTTTTAATACTTTCTTGAAAGTGAAAAACAGAATGGTTGTATAGGTACAGGAAGGTTGTAGTGTATTGGTTGTTTACGCTTGTGATTGCATGGCTAACTGGGAGCTGTGGCTCACTGCTGCCTTCCAGCATCACTAGAGAATATGTAGTGCATATTGCTAGCCCACGAAAAGATAAAAATTCAAAATTTAAAGTATGGTTTCTATGGAATGAGTATCGCTCTTGCACCACTGTAAGGTCAAAAATTGGAAGTCAGCCATCTAAAGTCAGTCATTGTCTGTTATTTCTTATGGGCTTTTGTTATGCACTCAGTATGAATCATAATTTGGCTTTTGTTTTGAGAAATATGTTTTTGTGATATTCAAATAAGACATTACAAAAGTAGCTATCTTTTCCTTTTTTACTAACAAATATTGAATTTTTATCAAACAAGTTTTCTAAATCTATTGAGATGATCACATTTTTTCTCTTCTGCCCTATCATTACGGTAAAATTATATTAGTAGATTCCCAAATATTGAACCATCTATCAGTCAGAATAGCCTAGTTTATGTTGTAGTAACAAAAGGAAATCTAAATCTGTACTTAAAGTAATGACTTCATACTTGATTATATAGAGTTCAAATTGATGAGTTGAGCACATAGAATATTCTCCATCCAACTCTCTGTAACCACAGCCATCTTCCCACACTTGTTTCTAGTCTGATGCTCCTTGCTTCTTCTGTTCTCCTTGATGAAGTTCTATGCTTGTGCCATTGTAGTAAAGCTCGCCTACTATTAAAAAGTGCAGCTGTTGTTAATTATATAAAGTGTTGTTCCTATAAAACTGTGCAAGTAAAATATATAAATTTTAATTCATTTTCACAGCATTTTAGGGCTGGAAACTGGAAATGCGAATCTTTTGTTCTTTATTCCTCTGCTTTTACAGATAGCACCTAACCTCAATGGAGGAATTCTAATAAAATAAATAAAAACAGAGCAGGTATTTATACAGGAATGAGGTCTCATATCACATCTCAGATACTGCTAAGTAAGACAGCCACTCCTGTGCCCATGTGTATGGTTCACTGGTATAAATAACTGTAACATCTTACTACATAGCAAAGGGTTTCTGATTTTGAAGGAGACTCAGAGGCACATGTAGAAACATCAGTCTGATAAGATTAGGGACACCAAAACAAACACACAGACAAACAAACAAAAAAACAAAACCCAGGATGCCAAGAATTAAGATTGCCAGAAATGAGAAAATATATTTGATTTACTTTACTTGATAACTAATATTATTTCATGTAAATATATAATATTTTCCTAAATTATCTATCTACTGATTTATTAATCAATAGATTGATCACTTGATAGCTGTATCTGGATATAGATATTTAGAAACACAGATATATATTCTTAAATATATTTCCATGTTTACAATTGGTAAAATGTTGGGTGTCTATTTCTGCCTCTCATGTGGGACCTACTTATAAAAATTTTTTGTTTAAAAAAATGTGTCCTGCATATGACTACCATATCCACCTTTTTATGTTTGTAAAGGACAGCAGGTAGATTTTACATGCTAAAGAGAAAGGTCTAGAGTCAACGTTTACTCCTAGTAGAATATGCAAAATGTTTGATGGGTAATGAATTCATGATAACAGTGAATATCATTCATCTTCCATGGATTCTTTAAATTAATTAATTAGTTTAAACATCTTTATTGGAGTATAATTCCTTACAATATTGTGTTAGTTTCTGCTCTATAACAAAGTGAATCAGCTATACATATACATATTCCCCATATCCCCTCCCTCTTGTGCATCCCTCCCACTCACCATATCCCACCCCTCTAGGGGGTCACAAACCACCAAGCTGATATCCCTGTAGTGTGCAGCTGCTTCCCACTAGCTATCTATTTTACATTTGGTAGTGGATATATGTCAATGCTACTCTCTCACTTTGTCCCAGCTTACCCTTCCCCCACCCCGTGTCCTCAAGTTCATTCTGTACATCTGTGTATTTATTCCTGTCCTGACCCTAGGCTCATCAGCACCATTTTTTTTAAGATTCCATATGTATGTGTGAGCATACGGTATTTGTTTTTCTCTTTCTGACTTACTTCACTCTGTATGACAGGCTCTAGGTCCATCCACCTCACTACAAATAATGCAGTTTTGTATCTTTTATGGCTGAGTAATATTCCATTGTGTATATGGGCCACATTTCTTTATCCATTCATCTGTTGATGGACACTTAGGTTGTTTCCATGTCCTGGTTATTGTAGATAGAGCTTCACTGAGCATTGTGGTACATGACTCTTCTAGAATTATGGTTTTCTCAGGGCATATGCCCAGTAATAGGATTGCTAGGTCATATGGTAGTTCTATTTCTAGTTTTTTAAGGAACCTCTATGCTGTTATCCATAGTGGCTGTATCAATTTACATTCCCACCAACAGTGCAAGAGGGTTCCCTTTTTTCCACACACTCTCCAGCATTTACTGTTTGTAGATTTTTTTGATAATAGTCATCTTGACCGGTGTGAGGTGATACCTCATTGTAGTTTTGATTTGCATTTCTCTAATAATTAGTGATGTTGAGCATCCTTTCTTGTGTTTGTTGGCAATCTATATATCTTCCTTGGAGAAATATCTATTTAGGTCTTCTGCCCATTTTTGGATTGGGTTGTTTATTTTTGTGATATTGAGTTGCATGACCTGGTTGTGTATTTTGGAGATTAATCCTTTGCCAGTTGCTTCATTTGCAAATATTTTCTCCCATTCTGAGGGTTGTCTTCTCATCTTGTTTATGGTTTCCTTGCTGTGCAAAGGCTTTGAAGTTTCATTAGGTCCCATTTGTTTATTTTTGTTTTTATTTCCATTTCTCTAGGAGGTGGATCAAAAAGGATCTTGCTGTGATTTATGTCATAGAGTGTTCTGCCTATGTTTTCCTCTAAGAGTTTTATACTGTGTGGTCTTACCTTTAAGTCTTTAATCCATTTTGAGTTTATTTTTGTATATGGTGTTAGGGAGTATTCTAATTTCCTTCTTTTACATGTAGCTGTCCAGTTTTCCCAGCACCAGTTATTGAAAAGGCTGTCTTTTCTCCATTTTATATTCTTGACCCCTTTATCAAAAATAAGGTGACCATATGTCCGAGGGTTTATCTCTGGGCTTTCTATCCTGTTCCATTGATCTACATTTTTGTTTTTGTGCCAGTACCATACTGTCTTGATTACCATAGCTTTGAGGTGTAGTTTGAAGTCCAGGAGCCTGATTCCTCCAGCTCCGTTTTTTTTCTTCCACAAGATTGCTTGAGGGTCTTTTGTGTTTTCATACAAATTGTAAAATTTTTTGTTCTAGTTCTGTGAAAAATGCCATTGGTAGTTTGATAGGGATTGCATTTACTCTGTAGATTGCTTTGGGTAGTATAGTCATTTTCACAATGTTGATGCTTCCAATCCAAGAACATGGTATATCTCTCCATCTGTTTGTATCGTCTTTAACTTCTTTCATCAGTGTCTTATACTTTTCTGCATACAGGTGTTTTGTCTCCTTAGGTAGGTTTATTCCTAGGTATTTTATTCTCTTTGTTGTCATGGTATAGGAGTGTTTCCTTAATTTCTCTTTCAGATTTTTCATCGTTAGTGCATAGGAATACAAGAGATTTCTGTGCATTAATTTTGTATCCTGCTACTTTGCCAAATTCATTGATTAGCTCTAGTAGTTTTCTGGTAGCATCTTTAGGATTCTGAATTTATGGTATCATATCATCTGCAAATAGTGACAGTTTTACTTCTTCTTTTACAATTTGGATTCCTTTTATTATCTTTATCTTCTCTTATTACCATGGCTAAAACTTCCAATAGTATGTTGAATAATAGTGGTTAGAGTGGGCAACATTCTCTTGTTCCTTATCTTAGTGAATGGTTTCAGTTTTTCACCATTGAGAATGATGTTGGCTGTGGGTTTGTCATATATGGCCTTTATTATGTTGAGGTAGGTTTCCTCTATGCCCACTTTCTGGAGTGTCTTTATCATAAATGGGTGTTGAATTTTGTCAGAAGCTTTTTTTGCATCTATTGAGATGATCATATGGTTTTTATTCTTCAATTTGTTAATATGGTGTATCACATTGATTGATTTGCATATATTGAAGAATCCTTGCATCCCTGGGATAAATCCCACTTGATCATGGTGTATGATCCTTTTAATGTGTTTTTAGATTCTGTTTGCTAGTAATTTGTTGAGGATTTCTGCATCTATATTCATCACTGATATTGGTCTATAATATTCTCTTTTTGTGTATCTTTGTCTGGTTTTGGTATCAGGGTGATGGTGGCCTCAGAGAAAGAGTTTGGGAGTGTTCCTCCATCTGCTATATTTTGGAAGAGTTTGAGAAGGATAGGTGTTAGCTCTTCTCTAAATGTTTGATAGAATTCGCCTGTGAAGCCATCTGGTCCTGGGCTTTTGTTTTTTTGAGGATTTTTAATCACAGTTTCAATTTCATTACTCGTGATTGGTCTGTTTATATTTTCTATTTCTTCCTGGTTAGGTCTCAGAAGGTTGTACTTTTCTAAGAATTTGTCCATTACTTCCAGGTTGTCCATTTTATTGGCATAGAGTTGTTTGTACGAATCTCTTCTGATCCTTTGTATTTCTGCAGTGTCAGGTGCTGCTTCTCCTTTTTCATTTCTAATTTTGTTGATTTGAGTCTTCTCCTCTTTTTTCCTGATGAGTGTGGCTAATGGTTTATCAATTTTCTTTATCTTCTCAGATTACCAGCTTTTAGTTTTATTGATCTTATTTCTTTCCTTCTGCTAACTTTGGGGGTTTTTTTTGTTGTTGTTGTTGTTCTTCTTTCTCTAACTGCTTTAGGTGTAAGGTTAGGTTGTTTTTTAAAGATGTTTCTTGTTTCCTGAGGTAGAATTATATTGCTATAAACTTCCCTCTTAGAACTGCTTTTGCTGCATACCATAGGTTTTGGCCGTCATGTTTTCATTGTTATTTGTTTCTAGGTATTTTTTGTTTTCCACTTTGATTGCCTCAGTGATCTCTTGGTTATTTAGTAGCATATTGTTTAGCCTCCACATGTTTGTATTTTTTACAGTTCTGTTCCTGTAATTGATATCTAGTCCCATATCATTGTGGTTGGAAAAGATACTTTATACTATTTCAATTTTCTTAAATTTACCAAGGCTTGATTTTTGACCCAAGATATGCTCTATCCTGGAGAATGTTCCATGAGCACTTGAGAAGAAAGTGTATTCTGTTGTTTTGGGATGGAATGTCATATAAATATAAATTAAGTCCATCTTGTTTAATGTGTCATTTAAAGGTTGTGTTTCCTTATTTATTTTCATTTTGGTTGATCTGCCCATTGGTGAAAGTGGGGTGTCAAAGTCCCCTACTATGATTGTGTTACTGTTGATTTACCCTTTTACGGCTGTTAACATTTGCCTTATGTATTGAGGTGCTCCTATGTTGGGTGCTTAAATATTTACAATTTTTATATCTTCTTTTTGGGTGATCCCTTGATCATTATGTAGTGTCCTTCTTTTTCTCTTGTAATAGTCTTCATTTTAAAGTCCATTTTGTCTGATATGAGAATTGCTACTCCAGCTTTCTTTTGATTTCCATTTGCATGGAATATCATTTTGCATCCCCTCACTTTCAGTCTG
This sequence comes from Neophocaena asiaeorientalis asiaeorientalis, assembly GCF_003031525.2. NCBI lineage: Eukaryota > Metazoa > Chordata > Mammalia > Artiodactyla > Phocoenidae > Neophocaena > Neophocaena asiaeorientalis. The sequence goes on along the minus strand of NW_020172463.1, from coordinate 2,316,845 downwards.
TATGTGTTCCTAGGTCTTAAGTGGGTCTCTTGTAGACAGCATATATACGGGACTTGTTTTTGTATCCATTCAGCCAGTCTCTGTGTTTTGGTTGGAGCATTTAATCCATTTACATTTAAGGTAATTATCAATATGTATGTCCCCGTTCCCATTTTCTTAATTGTTTTGGGTTTGTTATTGTAGGTCTTTTCCTTCTCTTGTGTTTCCTGCCTAGAGAAGTTCCTTTAGCATTTGTTGTAAAGCTGCTTTGGTGGTGCTGAATTCTCTTAGCTTTTGCTTGTCTTTAAAGGTTTTAATTTCTCTGTCAAATCTGAATGAGATCCTTGCTCGGTAGAGTAATCTTGGTTGTAGGTTTTTTCCCTTTCATTACTTTAAATATGTCCTGCTACTCCCTTCTGGCTTGCAGAGTGTCTGCTGAAAGATCAGGTGTTAACCTTATGGGGACTCCCTTGTATGTTATTTGTTGCTTTTCCCTTGCTGCTTTTAATATTTTTTCTTTGTATTTAATTTTTGATAGTTTGATTAACATGTGTCTTCATGTGTTTCTCCTTGGATTTATCCTGTATGGGACTTTCTGCACTTCCTGGACTTGATCGACTATTTCCTTTTCCATATTAGGGAAATTTTCAATTAGAATCTTTGCAAATATTTTTTCAGATCATTTATTTTTCTCTTCTTCTTCTGGGACCCCTATAATTCAAATGTTGGTGTGTTTATTTTTGGCCCAGAGGTCTCTGAGACTGTCCTCGGTTCTTTTCATTCTTTTTTCTTTATTCTGCTCAGCAGCTGTTATTTCCACTATTTTATCTTCCAGGTCACTTATCCGTCCTTCTGCCACAGTTATTCTGCCACTGATTCCTTCTAGAGAATTTTTAATTGTATTTATTGTGCTGTTCATCATTGTTTGTTTGCTCTTTAGTTCTTCTAGGTCGTTGTTAAACATTTCTTGTATTTTTTCCATTCTGTTTCTGAGATTTTGCATCATCTTTACCATCATTACTCTGAATTCTTTTTCAGGTAGATGCCTATTTTCTCTTCATTTGTTTGGTCTGGTCGGTTTTTACCTTGATCCTTCATCTGCTTCATATTTCTCTGTCTTCACATTTTGTTTAACTTACTGTGTTTGGAGTCTCCTTTTCACAGGCTGCAGGTTTGTAGTTCCCATTATTTTTGGTATCTGACCCCAGTGAGTGAGGTTGTTTCAGTGGCTTTTGAAGGTTGCCTGGTGGAGGGGACTGGTACCTGTTTTCTGGTGGGTGGGCTGGGATCTTGCCCTTCTGATGGGCAGGGCTGCATCCAGTGATGTGTTTTTGTGTGTCTGTGAACTTAGTTTGACTTTAGGCAGCCTCTCTGCTAATGCATGGGGTTGTATTCCTGTCTTGCTAGTTGTTTGGCATGGGGCATCCAACACTGGAGCTTGCTAGCCATTGGGTGGAGCTGGGTCTTAGTGTTGAGACGGAGATCTCTGGGAGAGCTCTCCCTGATTGATGTTACATGGGGCCAGGAAGTCTCTCATGGTCCATCGTCCTGGATTGGCTCTCCCAGCTTGTAGTCTCAGGCCCGACACCCAGTCAGAGCACCAAGACCCTGCCAGCCACTCAGCTCAGAATAAAAGGAAGAAAAAGAAATAAAAGAACAGATATAACCCCAAACCGAATGGTGAAAGCAAAACTAAACAGACAAAATCACACAAAGAAACATACATACACACTCATAAAAAGAAAACAAACAAAAAACTGAACAGAGAAAACCGTAGGATGAATGGTAAAAACAAACCTAAACAGACAAAAATCACACAAAGAAACATACACATACATACTCACAAAAAGAGAAAAAAGGAAAAAAAAATTTCTATTTTAAGAAATAATAATAAAATTCAAAAATAAATAAATAAAATGGAAGAGCTCAACCAAATCAATATACAAATTCACCAGTGATAACAAGCACAAAAAACTAAACTAAGATAAACATAAAACCAGATACAAATCAGATGCAGAAAGCTAACCCCAAGTCTACAGTTCCTCCCAAAGTCCACCGCCTCAATTTTAGGTATTCCACAGTTGCAGGGTTTATCAAGTAGATTGTGGGGATTTCATCTGCTGCTCCTGAGTCTACACGGTGAAATTTCCCTTTCTCTTCCTTGTTCGCACAGCTCCTGGGGTTCAGATTTGGTTTTGGCCCTGCTTCTGCATGTAGGCTGCCCTCAGTCATCTGTTCCCCACCCAGATAGGAGGGGCTTAAAGCAGCAGCTGATCAGGGCTCTCTTGCTCACTCAAGCCTGGGAGAGAGAGGGGTATGGTTGGCATAACTGGAATGCAGGGTTAGCTCTGGTGGCAGAGGCCCGTGTGACATTGCAACAGCCTGAGGCATGCAGTGTGTTCTCCCGGGGAAGTTGTCCCTGGATGAAGGAACCCTGGCAGTGGCGTGCTGCACAGGCTCCTGGAGGGTTGTGGGTAATGACCTGCGATTGCACACGGGATTCTTGGTGGCAGCGTTAGCGGTTCATGCCCGTCTCTGGGGTCCAAGCTGATAACTGCGGCTCACGCCCACGTCTGGAGCTCGCTTAGGCAGTGGTCTGCCTTCTGTGGGTACATGGAGCAGGAATCCCCTCTCCTTGCACACCCTGAAACAATGGTCTCTTGCCTCTTCAGCAGGTCCAGAATTTTTCCTGGACTCTCTCCTGGCTAGCTGTGGTGCTCGAGCCCCCTTCAGGCTGTCTTCACACAGCCAACCCCAGTCCTCTCCCTGGGGTTTGACTGCCAAAGCTCGAGCCTCAGCTTCCAGCCTCCACCCGCCCCAGCAGGTGAGCAGACAAGCCTCTCAGGCTGGTGAGTGCTGGTCGGCACTGATTCTTTGTGCGGGAATCTCTCTGCTTTACCCTCTGCACCCCTGTAGCTGTGCTTTCCTCCATGACTCCAAAGCTTCCCTGCCACACACCCCCATCCCCACCAGTGAAGGGGCTCCCTAGTGTGTGGAAACTTTTCCTCCTTCACGGCTCCCTCGCACTGTTGCAGGTCCCATCCCTATTCTTTTGTCTCTGTTTTTTTCTTTTTTCTTTTACCCTACCCAGGTATGTGGGGATTTTCTTGCCTTTTAGGAAGTCTGAGGTCTTCTGCCAGAATTCCATAGGTGTTCTGTAGTAGTTGTTCCACATGTAGATGTATCTTTGATGTATTTGTGGTCAGGAAGGTGATCTCCACATCTTACTCCTCTGCCATCTTCCCTCTGTTTCCACTTCCATGGATTTTAAATCTTTGCTGAGAAAGCATGTACCAAGAAGAGGAAATTATTGGCTATTTAGGTAATTGAAAACAAATTTAATGGATTTTGTTATTAACCAAAATTGAAAGATTTCTTATTTTCCTGAGATGTACAAAGAATAAACCAAATATATGTTTTTGAGACTTAGGTAGCTCAAATTAACATTCCTCAAAACTGTTGTATCCTAGTTTTTTATTCTACCTAAGTCTTAGGGAGAGAATAGTAGGGAAATAGGAGATTTTAATCCTTTAGGAGTTCACAATATAGTGAAAGTAGTTTTTTAAGTGAAAGCATACAAATGAATAAAATATATAAAAATAAACTGTTATCAGTGTTAGGAAGTAAATCAACAAAGGGCTGAGATGGAGGACCTGTGGAGAACCCACCCTAGATAGGAGGTTGGGAGGAACTGAGGGAAGGCCAGTGAGATCTCCCATAGGGCTGCAGAGGCAGGTAAGCCACACCTTACATGGTCTCTGAGAAGGAAGGAGCTGGGTTTTATGTCACCTGCAATGGGAAGGTTGTGAAGGGCTTTAATGAGGGGAATTACATCATATAAAGATACTTCAAGGGACATCATGACTATATTCAAACAGTAAGATGAAAAAAGACTTAAGTGGAGTTATTCGTGGGAAGCCTTCCCCAGGGAAAAAGGGAATCCCTGAAAAGAAAAGTGTGAAGTTTAGCAATTTTCTAGCTTACTAGAAAATCTGGGTTATACATCTATGACTCATATACACTAGATGAAATTATATTCAGTTTTTGTGTTTGTTTTTGTTTTCTGATGGGTAAAGATAGGTATCCACAATGCAAATGAAGAAATGAAGAGATTAGGAGAATATAGAGAAAGGGCAGTCAAGGGCAAAATGAAAGGGACTAGCTGGAGAGTCCCAAAGTTAAAATAAGAGTATGGAGGATTAAAAAAAACAAATATAATGGAAATAATCACTGAAGTAACCTGAAAGCTACAGGAAAGATAAAATGCATTTTGATTGGTCTCAAATCAAAAGATGGAAAGCTAGGAATCTGGAATAGGTAAGGTTATAGGAATATATCAGTGATAATCCACAGAGGAGAAATTCTTCTTCAGTACAAAAAAAAGTGACCGTGCCACATACACATTTTTTTTTACTATTTTGCCTCTAAATTAGGGGAGGGAAGGAAATGTACAGGCTCCTCTTTTAGTAAGGCATGGTGATTTGATTCCATGAACTATAAGTACACTTGATTTCATAGAGAGCCACTCTCAGGGTGACCACTACAGTACACAAGCTTATTCAGGTTCCCTCAGGGTACGCTGGCATCACATGTAGGAGAATGGATTTTGGATTATTGAATTAAGAGGAGATAAAGAAGCAGAGAATGAAGAAAATGGTCGCTGACTTTGTTATAACTATTTTTAAGAAACTTAGAAAACAAAAATGAGTGAGACTTTGAGATTTGTTTCTAATTTATTTTTAATGTTTAAGCTTTTATTATAGAAGATTTCAAACAAAGAGAAAGTAAACAGAATAGTATAATGAACTCTATATAACCATCACCCATTTCTATCAATTGTCAACATTCTGCCACTCTTTTATCATCTATCCCTCCACCCACTTTCCACACCATCTTGATTACTATTGCTTTTTGCAATTTAAGAGTTTAAAATGTGTTTTTGTGTTTTATGCTGTGATAATTCTTAATATGGGGATATTATTATTATAATTAGCAGATATTATCCAACATTAGCTTATTTATGCCTAATATTAACTTGATACATTTGGTAGCAATTGAGGTAGAGCAGAAAAACCCTTTTTTATCTTGCTTGTGTTTTGCCCTGATTAAACTTGAGGATTAAATGGTTTGTGTCTCTAGGAAGAGTCCTGGGATAGGAAGGTTTGAGGATCAGGCTTAAAGCCCTATGCTCTTCAACTAACTATCCTTGTGACCTTACCTACTCTGTGACTCAGTTTTCTCATTTGTAACTTGAGACCACTGAAAGATATTCTTCCAAAGTGGGTTCTTGCTCTCAAGTGGTTTATACATATTTTTCTTCACCAAACAATGGACTTGACACTCCTCATAACCTATCCAGAGTCTGACCTACTCTTCAAGGCATAATTCATGGTTTCCATTCTTTGTTCCATCCAATACAGTTCAATTCAACCAATACTTATGGAGGATTATGTGCCAGGCACTGTTCCTGGTACTAAAGATAGAGAAGTGAGCAAAACTAACCCAAATATCTGCCTTAATAAGCTTACATTCTAGTGAGGTGTCACACAATTAAAAAGATAAATAGGCTTCCCTGGTGGCGCAGTGGTTGAGAGTCCGCCTGCCGATGCAGGGGAAGCAGGTTCGTGCCCCGGTCCAGGAAGATCCCACATGCCACGGAGCGGCTGGGCCCGTGAGCCATGGTCGCTGAGCCTGCGTGTCCGGAGCCTGTGCTCTGCAACGGGAGAGGCCACAGCGGTGAGAGGCCCCTGTACCGCAAAAAAAAAAAAAAACAAAAAAAAAGATAAATAATTAAAATATGTAATATTAAGCAATGTTAGATACCGATAAGTGCTAAAAAATATATAAAGCAGGAAACAGAAATATGAAGTGTACATGGGACGGGGGAGGGGGGAGAAGTAAGGGATGCAAGTTGAGATGGTATGAAAGGTGGGATGGTCAGAAAGGGCCTCAGTTTATAAGGTGAATTTGGAATCAAGATCTGAAAAGAATAAGGAAGCTAGCCATATAGATATCTAGGAGAAGAGCATTCCAGGCAGAGGGAACACTGATTACAAAAGCTCCATGTTGGAGTCTGCCTCCTATTTTAAAAGAACCCTGAGGAGGTGAATGTGACCAGAGCTCAGTGAACAGTGAGGGGTGAGGCATTGGGAGTGGTCTGCAAATTGTCAAGGGCCTCATAAATCATATTATGACACTGGATTTTACTCTGAGTGAGATGGGAAGTCTTTGAGGTTAAAAGACACTTGATACGATCTGATTTATGTTTTAACAAGGTCAACAGTCTGGATAAGAAGAGAGCAGAAATGAGGAGTCCAGCTAGGCTACTGCCATAATCCAGATTAAGCCTGAGAGTAGCTTGTTCGTAGCGGGGGTGGTGAAAAACGATTAGATTCTGAATCTATTTTGAAGGTATGGCTGACAGGATTTGCTGACAGATTTGCTGTGGGGAGTGAAAGACAGAGAGGAGGCAAGGATGATACCAAAGTTTTTTTTCAGAACCTGGAAGCATACAGCTGCTTCTAACAGAGAGGGAAGAGGGTGATTGGGGGTTTGCGTGTGTAATAGTGCTTAGCTACCACCTCTAATGCACATGCAATCCATAAATGTCCAGTAGACCCTTCTCTGTTTCTCTCCACCTGCCTCACTATTTCGCTGCTTCACCATTTCTCTGTCGCTCTCTGTCTCACATTCTTTTTTTGTTAATTAAATTAATTAATTAATTTATTTATCGTGGCTGCATTGGTCTTTGTTGCTGTCTGCAATCTTTTCTCTAGTTGCTGCGAGCGGGGGCTACTCTTCATTGTGGTGCACGGGCTTCTCACTGTGGTGGCTCCTCTTGGGGCGGAGCACGGGCTCCAGGCGCGCCGGCTTCAGTAGTTGTGGCTCGCAGGTTTAGTTGCTCCATGGCATGTGTATCTTCCCGGACCAGGGCTTGGACCCATGTCCCCTGCATTGGCAGGCGGATTCTTAACCACTGCGCCACCAGGGAAGTCCTGCCTCACATTCTTAATGTGTAGGTATCTGGGGTATGAAATATCAACCAGGGAATTATGTCCAGGCATAATTTGCAAAGAATGAAAAAGAAACTCTCCTCAACCTTGTCTTCTAGTGTTACACCATATTGTTTGACTTTTCAGGTTTTATGTAAAACTGCATAAAGTTTTAGAATTGGATGGGATCATAAAGAATACCTTGTCCAATTTTTTACTTTATAGATATGGACACTTAGCTCAAATAAGTTAGGTGACTCATCTATGGGACAAAATAGAGAAGAAATAAATAGCACAGCTTTCTCAAAAACAAGGAGTAAAGATATGGTTATGAGAGGAGCAATTATGTGGGTAAATGATATAGTTTTAAATCCCAAAAAAGAAAACAAATGACAGAGTACAAATAAACATGTTATATACATGCCCAGAGAGGAAAAGTGAGTGGTATCAAAGTCGATAGTTTTGACATGATGGCAAAATAGACAGTTCATTGTGCAAAGCTTTTGTTAACAGCTTTTCAATTCAATGGTTTAAAAAAAAACTAATCTGTACTGTCTTCTCATTAATACCTTTTAGGACTTTTCCAAATTTCTAAAAATTAAAATAGAACACTCACACAACTTTGTGCTATTGGCTTTGTACAACCAATAAAAAATGGTTTATAAAATAAAAGTACCCAGGCTCCATTTTGTTTGCAAATTCAGACTTGCATAAACCTAATCAACTTTTAAAGAAACTAACTTGGAGCAGAACAAAATTAAAAGCATTCCTCTTATGTAGATTTTTATCTCATTTTAAAATATTTTAATTAGTGTCATTTGGTTTTCTAAAGTTTAATGATAGCTTCGAAAATCATGTTGTAACAAAGCTCTAGGGTGATAACTTTATTATTTTCTTGGTTAGTTTTAAATTTTATGTGCATTTTACATTAATAAACATAGATATAAGTAAAGGGTTACAGAAACGCTTTTCCCCCTTAACATTACATATATGCATGAAGAAAAGACCTTTTTATCTTAACTCAGGCACCATGCATGCCTAGATAGAACCTTTAGAGTGATGCGGAAAATAGTTCTTAGCTGTTGTATTATTTAGTGGTAAAAAAAAAAAAAATACAGAAAAAAACCCCCCTGGTTTACACTTAAGCTTTCTGAGCTTCATGTGTCTTATCATATTTGCTTTAGCTATCTGATTGGATGGTTTTAATGATCAAGTGAGATAGTGCCTTTGAGAGCTCCTTGATGCAGTATGACAGTCCTGTTAGGTTAGTAAGACCATTCAGAAAAGCAGCATCAACTTATCTTTTTCCTGATGGGAAAAGACTTTATCCTTGAGTCAGTCAAAGAAGGAAAGGAGTGTTTCTGTGTTCTTTAAATAAAATCTGTGACTCTGCGCTTCACATTTTAAAGAAATAGGCCACATCCTGTGTGCTAGAATAGAAATATGTTGAGTTTCTCTGCAACTCCTAAAATTAAATGCAATTTCACTACTGTAGTTATTTCACTATTAATGCACACAGGTGTTTATTGGTACAGCGCTTCTCTCTAAAAACGTGGAAAACGTGGGCCCTGAACACTGGTAGGCGCGGGTGCCTGAGGAAGGAGACTTCCTTAACCTGAGAGTCAGCAATTCACACTGTGGATGCACCCATTGTAATTCAGTTACATTTTATTGAATTCCAATGGAGAAAATCCATAGGGGGCAAGGCTCTGGAGCTCATATACAATTGAACTTTCTTCCAAAACCCCTGGAAACCAATTTAAAACTACTGTTTCCAAAATAGCACTGTAAATCAAGGGACAGCTATAATGATGCTGTTTCACACCCTGTGAACACACATACACTTTCTGAGGAACACATCTAACCGTCTCCACGTCAAATCAAATCCTTCAAAAATAAAGTCAGTATGGCTTTATGTCATGAATCATTCTAGAAAACATTCTTTTTCCTGCTGCTGGCCATTTCAGGACACCCTTTAGATTTTATTTTAGCATCAAAATTTTGTTTTCTTATTAAAAGGTTCTTCAGTCTTTGTTCAGGTATGTGTCTAAGTCTCTATAGTCGTTGTAATTGATCACCCTCAAAGTGTCCTTGTACGTGACCAGACATCCACTTGACCTGTTTGTTCTACCTAAGGAATTTATGATGGATCCTTCTCCCGTCCTCCTACTGCAGCTGTCCTGTTGGAAGTTATCACCTAACTGCTAATACTCTTCCTGAGAGTTTGATGAACGTTAGCTTTGACTCAATTTGTGCTATTTTTAACTACATTACATATGAATTCTATTTCTTAAGTTGACAATCTAAGATTTAAAGACCACACATTTTGAAAAATCTGAATCATGCTTTTATTTTCTTTTCATTATTTTCATCATTTATGGAGTTGTCTAAAACTTAGGGCAGTGTGGAATTTTAAAGAATCATTTAGGAAGAAATTCCAAGGCATTACTCTAACTTAACTCTTTATTAGTAGAAAAATGACAGTTGAAGAAAGATATTTGCATTTTGTTCTTAAAGATTTCAAAGCAAAAATTCTACACTCTCCAGTACCCAGTTCCTTTTGGCCATCTGTCCTGGTACCTACCAAGGTAATAGGATATGCTTCCTGTTGTTAACATCCTTTGCTTTAGTTTGGTCCTAAAGCATAATATCTTCTATTATAAAAACATTATTTCAACTTTCTATTGTATTTTATTTACTATTTTGTCTATACTCAGATATAAGTATATCCTGCTATAGATAACAGTTGAAATTTTAGGATTTTTTTCTCCCCTTTATCATACTTTTTAAAAAGGGAGTTGTTCCTTAATTCAGACCTCATTTTCCTCTAAATAGCAGTGATGTGTTCAGCATCCTTCTTCTTATTATTTTTATTTTTTTTATTTAGAAGGTGGGGAGAAATTTCTGCACATTTATATAGGCAATAATTCAAGCATTTGTGCAAATTTTCTTACATAAGAATGTTCTTCACATTTAACCCTCTGCTATATTCTTACTTCTGTATCTCACCATCAGAAGAAATGAATAAGATGTAGTAAATTGTCTCAGCAATCAGAAATCATTCCCCAAACAATCTATCTGAATATCATTTGTGAGGCAGTCTACACAAATGACAACTCCTCTGCTTGTTCACAGCACCCTGTAAATTATGCCTGCAGTTTCCCTACAACTTGTCAGTCACCGTGCCTTTATGCCAGAGGAATTCAAGCAGTTACGGCACTTTAAGATGAGGAATAAGGAATGCAGGGCCACGGGATAGTTTTGTTCTATCTCTCTGATCAGGTTTCTCTCATGGCCCTTTGCTGAGACAGTACTGACACATACTGCAGTTGTCACCTGCTGGTTGATTGGAGGAAACCTCACACATCTGTTAAGAAATTTTTAAAAGTATCCATTCGCAAGTGATATAAGAACCCCTATGGAAAGAAATAAGAAGGTCCAGATTGGGAGCTTTCTTGTTTTCCCTTCTTTGCTGGGATTATTGACAGTTATATTTTGAAATTTAAAGAGGTAGACTAGTGATCTGCATAATTGGCCAAAAGAGAAAATTAGGGCATAATTGAAACACATGGCACTTAGTTACTTGAAAAGTATTTGCACTGATATTTTGCCCTTTTATTTTTTATGTTTTTAAGAAAATTAAAGTGGCATATAAATTCAGGTTTATACACACACACACACACACACACACACACACACACACACACACACACACAGAGTGATGTGATGGAGATGGCCAGCATTGACTTGAAAGAGCCATTTGTGCAGATCTCTTCTGAAGTCCAGTTCAGGGACTTTAGGTTGATAGCTTGAAATTGGCTATGGTGGCCTATTTACTCCACAAAAATTGGCAAATGCTACAAATTAGTTTGTTTTTGTTTTTTGTAGAGCCGATTGTTAAACATTAAGCAGCATATCACAGCCATAACCAGGCATGTTTTCCTCAAATTTCCATGACTCTTTTAGGATTCTTCACATTTTTCTAAAATAGCATTTCAAAGTCATTCAATGAAGGTTTAATTCCTATATAGACTTATTCCCAGTTTCTGTCCCAGAGGGTGGCAGAATGGTGCAGTAAGAAGTACCTGGGCCTTTGCATTAAACGGTGTTGTTGGGCTTCCCTGGTGGCGCAGTGGTTGAGAGTCCGCCTGCCGATGCAGGGGACACGGGTTCGTGCCCCAGTCCGGGAAGATCCAATATGCTGCGGAGCGGCTGGGCCCGTGAGCCATGGCCGCTGAGCCTGCGCGTCCGGACCCTGTGCTCCGCAATGGGAGAGGCCACAGTAGTGAGACGCCCGCGTACCGCAAAAAGTATGGTTAATCCCTGCTCTATCGTTTTGCCTCTTTGACCTTGATCCTTCCTTTTTAAAGTGGGGATAGTATAGTACCACAGAGATTAAATGAGCTGAGGTGGGTAAAGCACACAGCAGTGTCTGACAAAGAGTCAGGTTGAGTCAGTGGGAGCCCACCCTTCCCAGTATCAAGGGACTAATGGGATTCAATATTGGAAGGTCTTCAAGAAATGTTTTACTTCTTAATGGCATGAAAGCAAAACCTATGAGCTGTATGAGATCTTGGGAAGAGTTCAATATCTTCGTTTCATAGAGAAAGCCACTGACATTAAATAAGTTACCCAAGGCCAGGTCTCTTGAACCCTAATAGAGTTCAACTGAATTCTCTCTACTCTTCTATAGTACCATCTCCTGGCCTCTGGGTAGGTCATGTAACTATTTCTTCTCTCTATTCCCTCTCTTCTATCTTCTCTTCTTTCTTTACTTTTCTCCCTGTTTGTCAACACAATTTAATTTAAATTTTGTTTAAGTTGCTCTGATGCCTTGGGGAAAGTAGATTACTTAACTAAAATTTAGGCTCTCTGCAAAAGCACATTTTACTTGAACAGTGAAACCACTTATGCTGAAAGACACTAATGTAAATGTCAGGTGAATGAAGAGATGTGAGCAGATAAGGTGACCCAGGGACGATGATCCATAGAAAAAAGGAGCTATTTAGTAGGTGACTGACTACTTAAGAAAAGCAAGAAGGAAAATCCTATTTCCTGAGAGCTTACTATGTTCCAGATTCTGTGCTAGCAATTCCATGATTTCATTTACTTTTAGGTATTATATTCTCTATTTTACAGAATGAGGAAATTAAGGCTTAGCGGTGTTAAGCTCTCTTGCCCAAAGTCACACAATCATGGTGGATTTACAATTCAAAACCAAGGTGCCCATACACTGCCCTTTTTTCCAAAGTTAAGTTTCAAAGTCACAGTATATAGCTCCCACTCTGTTCATTTTCCTTCATGATTTAAAATTGGGCTTTGTAAGAAATATGCCCTGTTGAGTTCAGTCCATTTAAATAGACATATTTTAGGCCATGGTTTAGAATTTCTAGCAATTATTTTTAGTTTCTACTTCCAAGGAATGTTTCATTTTAAGAGATTGTACAAACCCTCCAAGTGACTAAGACAATAAGTATCCTTACTTCAGGTAACACATACAAATGTACACAGTGTATTCTACTGAATTTTGGTTTTGCTATGAGATGAAAATCACAATCAGGAAGCACTCTGAGGGCAATGGAGAAAGTGCCACTGAGTGATTTAAAGGGCAGAGGAAGGAGAGGTGGAAGGTATGGATGACAAATTGCACCTACTTTACAATCTTGTCTAGGCTCAGTCCAGGCAAAGTTGGTCTTGTAGAGCAGGTAACCCCATATACACCCCATTTATGTCCATCTGGTAGGGTTCACAAGGTAAAGTAGATGAAGGATTATAGAAAAGTATGAGCTGCTGAAGAAAATAAAAGATCACAATTTAACCTGGTCTTCAGAAATCAGAAGTGGGATGACGCATTGTGAGATCAGAAATGCAGATTCATAAAGGGCAGCTGTCAACAATGGAATTTATTTATGCCCATTTGGTATAGAAAGCACTTCTACTTGTGCTTTAGTCTCTTCAGTGATATGAAGCATATTCTTGCGTGTATTGTTAATATATGATCAGTTACCTTCAAAGGACTTAGAAATCATCTAAGGAGGACCATCCATGTGCAAGGTCTGGTCCTGAGAACTGTTTATGGAGAGGAAAGACTAGTGAAGGGAAAAGCATGTTATATTCTTTTTTACTTCATGTACTGAAAGGCATTTAAGTGTAAGTTTTTGTTTTGATTAGCACCTATTGGAACATGATATATCGTGTGTTTTACATCAGGGCAGTAGGCTCAGAATATATAGTGTCATGGCCTGAAAACCAATAAAAGAAAATGTTATAACAATAATAACGGAAGCTTCCATTTATTGTGTCCCGCGTCCCCTGCATCGGCAGGCGGACTCTCAACCACTGCGCCACCAGGGGAGCCCTATTGTGTAATTATTTAGAGCAGTGCCCGGTACATGATAAATATTGGTGACGCTGATGAATAGGAGGAGGAGGAGGATTGTGATGGTGATGGCAGCGGTGGCAGTGATAATGGTGGTGATGATGATGTGATGATGATGGTGGTGGTGATAATGGTGGTGGTAGTGATGGTATGCCAGCCATTGTGCTTAAGCACTTTATATGCATTATTCCACTTAATACCTCAGAACTCTATGCAACAGATACCATCGGTGTTTTACAAATGAGTAACTTGTCTAGTACCACACAGCTGGGAAATCGTGAAGTCAGGGTCACTAAAGCCCTGTGTCTCTGACACCATGCTATATTTAAAGGCTAGTCTTAAAGCACCTGCTTTGGCTGGTTAGTCAAGGCTAAAGAAAAACCCAAAGCAGGAATTTTCTGCTTCTTGCTTTTCTTCTCTCAGAATGATATAATCAAACTTTAACCATTGCCTGTGATAATTATGCATGCATGCACATACATATAACTATCTTCAAGTAGAATAGGATACTTTTTTTTTAGCTTTACTCTTTTTTTAAAAAAAATAAATTTATTCATTTTATTTATTTATTTTTGGATGCATTGGGTCTTCATTGCTGCTTGCGGGCTTTCTCTAGTTGCAGTGAGCGGGGGCTAGTCTTCGTTGTGGTGTGCAGGCTTGTCATTGCGGTGGCTTCTCTTGTTGCCGAGCACGGGCTCTAGGCATGCGGGCTTCAGTAATTGTGGCTCACGGGCTCTAGAGCGCAGGCTCAGTAGTTGTGATGCACAGGCTTAGTTGCTCCGCGGCATGTGGGATCCTCCCGGACCAGGGCTCGAACCCGTGCCCCCTGCATTGGCAGGCAGATTCTCAACCACTGTGCCACCAGGGAAGCCCAGAATAGGATACTTCTGACAGTGACTGAAAATGCATTAATTTGGCACACACAGTCAAAAAGAGATAAGTTGTTTTTGATGAAAATTGCCATGCAGCCTAAGAGGCAAGGAGAGAAAGTTCCCAGAGATTTGGCTCTGCAAACATTAATTATAGCTGCCAACCCAAAAGTAGTCTACGTACACACCCAATGGTCAACAGAGTAATACGTCAATCATTTAGTCCACACTCACAAACCTTAAAAAGTAAGATCTCTTCCTGTTAAGAGCAACAATTTATATTATTGAAGAAAGAAGAAGAGAATCTTCTTGAGGTTATGTTTGTCTGTAGTTTGCAAAATGTGATGACCATAATTCTTGTGTGGAATTTCTCCCACTGTCAGAGAAGATCTATTTATTTGATTTTGGTTTCATAGAAGCATAACACCATATCTACACTAAACATGCACTTAACTGACAAGTACATTACACACTTAAAAGAAATTTAGTTTCCTAGTAAACATATCTCTGAATGTAAGGAACTGTTTCATGAAAATATTGAAAATATTTATTTAGAGAAAAAGATAGCAGCTTTTACATAAAGCAGGCATAAATGGTTTTTAAGAAGAATCAATACTTAGCTTATTGCTAAAATACAAGTGCTGCTTTAAAAAATTGTGTAATTTCTACTCTCTATCCGCCAGGAAGCCATCACAAACGTCTCAAGAGACTATACGTTTATGATCTAATAATAAAGCAACATATGTGGTTCATGATTACTTAAGCAGTAGTTGGTGCAGGTTTCTAACTTGATCAAATCAACTGCAGCTCTGTAAACTAGAATGAAAGCTACATAAACTACATTTAATAATAAACAGAGTCAGTGGTGCTTTTTCACCCCTAAAAATCTCTGGATGAGAGGGAAAACTCATATGGGGATACATAGAAAATTTGCTTCTCACTTGTTAATAACAACAATTATAATAAAAATGTCATTAACATTTAGTGAGTATCTAATAGTTCCAGGCATTATACTAAATACTTAAGATGCATTCTCACTTAAGCTGCAAGATGAAGCTATGAGATAGGTTAGGAAACTGAGGCACAGAGAGGCTAAATGACTTGCCTTTGGTCACACAGCTTGAGAGTGGCAGAGAAAGGCTTTAAACCCAGAGACAGAGTCCAACTCCTGGAATTGAGCCTTTAGCCAATATGCAAAAGAGCAGAAGCCAAAACAGTAACATTATCTACTGATATAGCCAACTGCTGTCTTTTGGGTTCCAGATGATCAGGGAATAAAGTACAATATGATATTAATCATGTAACACGGACTGACTAGGGTCCTAATCCAGAAACTGCCATTTGTTAGTTTTTTGACCTTTGGTGAATTATTTAAGTCTCCAGACTTCACTTTCCTCAATGGCTAAGTGACAGTAATAGTACCTCATGGAGTTATTGTGAGAATTAAAAAGCTAAATCCCTTAGCACTAATCTGAACGTTTTATATTAGTATTATTATTCCTGGTGCTACTGTTGTAATATCATTAGACCTTAAGTGTAAACTATACCAAAGAAGGGGTGGATTCCTGTCATGTTGTTAGAGTGAGTCCTTGAAGGAGAGAGAAAGTGGAGATGGAGAGGAAGAAGTCATTCTAGGAGGGGAATCAAAGGCACAGACGTGAGAAAGACCCTGATGTGAGGAGAGATGATAAATAAGTTCAGCTGACAGGACAGAGGGTTTAACATAAGATAAAATAGGAATGAGATTGCATAGACTATTGAATAATAATATTTCATAGTGCAAAATAAGGACATTCACCATGTTTGATTCTGATGACTGTTCTCAACCTTTATGTAAAAATCTCTTATATAAGTGTAAAAAATCGGAAGTCTTTCATTTGGGTTAGTAATAATCCTGAGTGTATTAACTCTCTGTGTAACTATCCTTATATGGCTTATCGCCTGGGACATTTGTTAAAAATAGAGATTCCTGGCCTTCTCCTCTAGATTTCGAGGAGAACCCAGGAATCTATGTATTTACTATCCCTTGCAGGTTATTCTTATCATTAGGAAAGTTTGGGAAACACTACTATAATCCACCCCTAACACTGCTGTTGAAACAATCTTTGTAAAACAAATCATTTGCATCTCGGTTAAAGCACAAATACTTGGGCAGAGCCTTCAAGATTGTTCACATCCTGCTCCTACCTTTCAAACCACTCTCCCTCAAGCAGCCATACTCCACTGCACACGTGTCTCTGTTTATTCGTGCTTTTTGTGTCTCTTGGCCTGATACCCATTGCCTTTGCTTTCTTACCTAGAAAACGGACACATTTTTAAAGGCTCAAATGTCACTCATTCTGTTGTAACTGTCCTGCATCCCACTAGGGAGAATTCTTCCCCCCTTTCCTGACCTTCCATTACATTTTGCAGTAACATCTGTTGTACGTAAGTGGTATATATTTTCAGTTTCTGAAAGGGCCTAGACTCTTTTATTTATCTTGTACTCCCTCAGTGCTTAGAATAGTGCTTAGCACAAAGGAAGCGCTCAATAAACCTTGGTGGAATAAATGAAGGTGTGAATAAAGATTTACTCCACACTGTCAGTACTTCAGTTTGTTCCTTGAGTAATGGAAGACATTTTTTTTTTTTTTTTTTTTTTTTTTTTTTTGCGGTACGCGGGCCTCTCACTGCCGTGGCCTCTCCCGTTGCGGAGCACAGGCTCCGGACACGCAGGCCCAGCGGCCATGGCTCACAGGCCCAGCAGCTCCGCGGCACGCGGGATCCTCCCGGACCGGGATACGAACCTGCGTACCCTATATCGGCAGGCAGACTCCCAGCCACTGCGCCACCAGGGAAGCCCTGGAAGACATTTTAGAAAGATGGCTGGGGTTAGTTGTGTAAGGTCGGATCTTAACAAACGGCACCGCGAAACAGAGGAAAGCTTCAAGTGAGCTTTATTAGGGAGCGCTCCCGGGCGAGGTTCACTGGTCCGAGAGAAAGGGGCAAGAGAAGTCGCGCCCGGGCGAGGGTTTGGGCAGAATTTATAGGGGAAGAAGGGAAAGGGGTGTGGTGAATCTGGGAGGGCGCAGGGTATTCCTTATTTGGTGGTCTTTTCGGGTACCGTGGGGGACCGTTAGTCCTGCCCCTCGAAAGGCGGGAAGGCTGGGCTGGGTTCAAAGTCCCCAGGTCAGTTCCTGGAACTGGGTGGTCCGGAATGTCTCCAGGGCAGTTTCTGGAACTGGGTGGTCCGGAGAGTTTCGGTCTGATGCAACCTGTGAATCTGATTGCGTTTCCCTGACTCGGGCCAGTTGGCCTTACAAATTGCTATAACATTTTTGCTAATTTATTTTCATCTTTTTTTTTTTTTTTTTTGCTTTGGCCTGCATTGGTGAGCTTTAATAAGCCTCTTTAAATCCAGATCCTTTGATATTAATAATGAAAAATATGCAGGCTAGATTCCATGTTCATCACGCATCTTTGTTAGCATAGCATGGAGCTTCAAATTTGCCGTACACTAGAGTTTGGGTTAAAGGCCAAGTATTATCTGACATAATGTCTTTCCCACTCTCTCTCATTGCCAACATTTTGCACATTCAAGGAAAGTGCTGTGACACCACAGCCAAAAGAAGAAAGACCAGGAGATGAGGTGGAGAATAAAAAAACTGGGCAAAATGAAGATACCCAATGCTAAAAGGAAAAAAAAATAAAGGTGAAAGAGCACCTAGTTTGGTTATGAGACTGTAAAATAAAATGCTTTATGTTTTCATCCTACACAAATTTAGGTCTTCCTAAATTTGCCTAAGGCAACTTACTTTTCTGAGGGAAGAATTTTTTTATTGTCCATTTTTATTGTAATGTTTTGGTGCCACTGAAGCTAAATTTGCAACCATTTAGCATATAATGTATTTTAAAAGCCTAAATGGGATCTTTTCCATGCAAGGTGAAGCTTTTAAAATACAAAACGAGCAAGAACAGCGAATAGCTGTTACTCATTTCATGTCTACTGCTGAGTGGTGTTTATGGAGGGGACAGGGTATATTTCAGTCCCAGCAGTAAATGCAGCAGTACCCTGACATCACTCTTGAGAGAAGGAGGGGCTGTTTGTGTAAGAGTTCAAAATGTTATCTTTTGAAGCAGGGATAATGTGATTCTGTGTCAGCTCTGCCCCTGTTTTCCTCTTTCGCTGAGGCCTCAGTATCACCATGCTTTTGAAATTAAGAATCCACGCATGGAACACCGAACGCCAAATAGGAGATTCTTCTTCTGACTCTTGTTCTCCTCAAATTTGTTGATCTTCCTTCTAATTATTTGTCATTTACCTTTATAAAGTACTTTTTAATTAGAGTTCTTGAAATAGGTTATGGAGATGATCTCATTTTTCGTTTCAGTGTTTCTAAGAGCAGAATGCATAGTAGAGATAGGAGAGAGATTCTCCATTGGATGTCAAAAACTTTGGAGCAGGAAGCCAGGTGTTAGCAGATTTACTCTTTAGGGTCTGGGGCTGTAGATCATAAATTTATCTTCAACACGGTACAAGGTTAGCACAAGTTTTTCCAGTTGCTTCTCTGTTGGTGCCCTGAGCTACCAGTATTTCTACCTGGACATCCTCCTCTGTCAGGCTTGCTTGATGGGCAGGGAGGGGAGATGCTACATGTATTACATTTATTTTCTATTTCCAGACAAAGACATTGAAACAGAGAAGGGAAAAGTTATTTGCATAAGAGGAAACATTACTCATTATTGAATCTAATTCTACAATAGAAAACTATTGAGTTTTCTATCCATGCTATGTGCTCTGGTTTCCTGTCACTTATTTTTCCTTTTTCACATTAATTTTTTTTTGTCTTTTATGATGGTCCTTTGAGATAAACTAAACTAGATGTCAAAGAAAAGGCCAACTAGAAAAACTGTGTAAATAGTAAAATAACTGATTCTTTGACCCTCGAAAGAAAAAGACACAGTCGTGCTTACAGGTTTAAAAGAATTGTTCAGTTGGATGATTCTGAAAGTATGCAGCCTTGTTATTAACACTGAAAAGTTTAATTACATTTCATTATAGTATACTAGCTTCTCTTAATTGCTAAAAGGGGACTATGAAAGCAAAAACAGAAAAGCCTCATCTCTAGAAGCTAGATTTTCCTCTCTGCTTTGTAATGTAAATGTGCCTGTGTGTATATTAAAATTCACACACTCCATCCATCTCTCTGGCTTTTAAAGGAGGGGTCACCTGACTTCACCTAGAGCGAGCCGCTCCCCTCCCTTTCGCAGAGGAAACCCAAAAGTGAGAGACAGGCGCCTACGGAACACAGGTTCTCCAGCTGAGCTATGTAAATGACCCCTACCGCACGGGAATCCAATGAGGTTGCTGGCGGGGGGTGGGGAAAGAGAAAGCGAGGGAGCGAGCGTAAGCCCGAGAGGGGAGAGGGAGAGAGCAGGGGAGAGAGGGAGAGAGAGAGAGGGAGACAAGTGCAGCATGCTTCATCTTTGAGAGGAGGGGAAAACAAAAGACCTCAGCGGCAGTTTTGTGTTGCTGTGTCTGGCTTAAAGAAGAAAATTCTAGACACCCAGGCTGAAAAATCAAAGCTCAGCGGAGACTACTTCTATCAAGAGAATTCTGTGATCTGAGAATGGGTTGGATCAGTACAGGTGGTTTGAGAAGACACTGATGAGGACCATGGAAAGGTGGGAGAGGACGTGCGGCTTCCCTGCTTCCTTTGAACAGAGCTCTAGGTTAGTAAGCTGAAACAGACCGGGGTCTGCTTAAATATCTGTATGTGTGTATGTGTGTGTTTTCTGTTTATAACCTCCAAACCCTTCTGCCCCCTAACCTCTGGGTAGGCAGTGCCATATTCCACCAGATGTGAACCTAAACTTGATTTGACTCTTACTCCATTTACCAAATGCCTCTCGTTTGCTTGCCGAGCTTTTGTTTAATACAGCCAGTGGCAGAGCCATCATGATTTCTCTCTGCTTCTGAGTCAGAATGTGTGTTTCAGCCCCAGATTGTCAGGTGGCTGTTTGGAGAATAGTTAGCATTTTGCTCCAGAAGGCTGGAAATGCACGATTAGGTTATTGCGAGATGTAAACAGCAAATATCTGCTGACTTGGCATTTCTTGTAATGTCAGAATAGTTCAGAGGTATCTGACTGCATTTGTCTTATCTCAATTTCCCACGTAATTGAGTTTAAATATAATAAGTTTGAAATGGCACCCTACCAACAAAGGCACACACACCAGGTATTCTTCCAACAGAGTATGTTTTACCTCTCATTGGAGTCAAAGCTTAAAAATTAATTTGGGGGAGACCTGATTTTGAGGAAAGAATACAATATGTCATAATTAAAATAGGTGCAAAGACATTTCTTTATAAGTGGGTACAGATGTGTGTAAAACAAACACATAATTTCTCTTGTTCCTTGTCATGCAGATAGAGTGTCTTTTGTTTCAGGGTGTGTATTTTCCCGTTTTTACAAAGAAAGCATTGCCTGTGCTTTCTGTGATAGCAGACTTGTATGCCAATTTGTCATTGTGCACTGGTCAAGAATCTGCTGTATTCTGAAGTAAACTGCCCAGAGGTATTAGTCGAGAAGCTGGGAGGAGGGTGGGGAGTGGTGGTTTTTTCTTTCTTTCTTTTTTTTTGACGATTAGCTCAGAAGTGTCTAATTCACATGATTTTAAGAGGAAGTGGGGGAAGGCATTTAGTTTTGAATAGGATGCAGATCCGTGCCATGCAATTGCCAAAGAATTTATCAAGAAGATGCTCAGAACAGAGGGAATCAGATTTGTAATGGACTCTTTAAAAAAATGTTCTGTGAGGGTGACTGGCTGGGTCCCTTTTGACCAAATTAAGATGTGCTCTGGCAGTGCACTAGCAGCCGTGAGCTGACATTTTCTTGTGAACCTAGTGAAAAATGGCTCCATATCTCTCCTCCCGTCCGGAGGAGATGGTGTCTCCGAGTTGTCGAGCTTTTCCCCAACGTGATTCGCTCTTATGGCTGTTTTCTGATAGGAATGGACTGGCTCCTGTTTCCTTTCAGTTTGCCTGCCTTTTTAAATCTCAGCGAGAATGGGGAGTGGGTGGTGACGGTTTTACTTCCAAGTACAAACTACCCAGCAAGGCTAGCAGAAGATATTTTTCCGGGTTTCCATTTTTAGAAGGGAGTAGATTGTATTTCTTTGGACACGATATACACTTTTTGTTTTTGCGGAGTGGGCTAGTCAACAATTTCACTAAGAAAAGATGCACACGTATGTGACACTTTACATCTGGACTCTCCACTTGGGAAGTGACAAGTAAAGACACAGGGATACTTGCGTATCATCCATCTCTGAGAAGATAAAGCTGCCCTTTTCTTTCTTACCGTTGTTTCCCTGTTTTAGACCTGGGATCAGTTGTGCAAGGAGAAAGATCATGCCCTAGAGTTACGATGCAGGGAGGAAGTGTACTACTGTCCTGTCCTCCACATGTGTTTCTTGAGGAATCCCTGTGCTGATCAGGGAGTGGAGGTGGAGGTGCTACAGCAGCTACCCTGCCCCTTCGTTTAGGCTTCGGTCTGTGAAAGCTCCAGCCAGCAGAGGCAGGATGCGCTTTAGCAAAGAGCTGTGTGTTTGAGGGGCTGGTAAAGAGCGTGTGTTGTTTGGGGGTGTGTGAAATCGGTTGTTCTCTATTTTATAGCATTCTAAGATGCTTCTATGAGTAGAAAGTGGGTTCATGAGGAAGGGGTTGGGCTCTTCATGTTTCGGGCAAGAAGTATAGCACTATCCACCAGAGAGGATAACAGGAGGATGCAAAACAGTGCAGTACTGTGGGCACTGTGCAGAAAGAATAGTTCCTTAAATTGTATAATAGTCCCCTAATTCCAGACATTTGCAAAAACCTCAAGGCTTCCTGAAAAATGCAGTGGAGTCATTTCTACATTATGACAAGTTACACTTCTAGTACAATAATTTTAACAGCATTATGGAAACACCTTCCTAAGTGCTTTAGATATTATACCACTTGCTCCACTGAAGAGTATCCCTCTTAGGGTTTGCCTCTTGGACATTTACGTAGGATAGGAGTCACAGCACAGATTTTTTTTTGGGGGGGGAGTCAGTTTGGAATAATTTTGGTCGAGCTAAGTGCTTACAGAGGCAATAGGATTCACCTCTTTAGTAGAATAACAGAAATGGAACTTTAACAGTGCATGTAGACCTGATTACTGCTTTTGTACATATGGACAATTTGACTATGGTACATAGTGTGCTTTGGGGAAATTGATGCAATTATAGTTGAACAATGAACATAACAATAGAAAATACAATGAAGACATGGATCTCAGCATTCATGGGAGGATTAGCAGGGTCACTCTTAAATATTGTTAATGACTACAAGTGAGGAGGTTTTACCCTGAGAAATTTCCAATGTCTAGAATGAAAGAATCGTGTTTGTAAAACTAAGGGCATAGCTCACCAGCTGTTATAGAAGCTGGATGGCACTGATGTTTAAACCAGATAATACGTACATACGAAAGAATCATGGACCTTAGGAACTTCCCACCAATGTAATTTTTTTATTGAATGAAAGCAGCAAAATAACTATAAAATAGAAGGATTTCATGAGCAGCAGCCATCAAGGGAGAGAAGATCTAGGACTAACATGAAATTTTGGCAATGAGATGTATGTGATGCCCGAGTGACCCTCAGGATACCAGTGAGTTCTTAATGAGAGCTAAAATCCACATGTTGAAATAAGTTTCAGTATGTCTATATTCTTATACCTTCAAGTTTGGAAATAGAAAATTTCCTAAGATTAAAATTAATTGCTCATGTGGTGCCTGTGGCATAGAAAGGAAAAGTTGAGATGAAACAATGAAGTTTCAGACAAAGATATTTTTGTGAAATATTTTTGAACACAAAGCTTATTTCTGAGGATATTTTAAGTAGTAATGACCTGCTTTCTAAAGTCTATTTTCTCTATTGCTTTTAAAACTGTACTACCCTAAATTCCATTTCCAGCTTTTAAAAGCCTTAGTAGGTGACATGATATTAAATAAATAAGGGCACAATAAAAGCCTCTGAGTTTAAAATACTCTAATTTTATGTTCAATTTTACATACATTTCTCCTCTAAGTCTGTCATATCTTTAGCTTTTGCTCTGTCATACAGCTTGTGGCAATCTCACTTCTAAAGACCTCAGTTACTTGCTCTGAAGATAGCAGATTTTTAATATAAATGGAAAAAATTAAAGTGTTTTGCTATTTGACTGCATTAGGTGGTACCTTAAACAAGGTTAGAACCTAGTTATGATGTGAATTATCAGTTCAAGTGATTCATAGATATCATGTGATATTCATAGGTATCATTTGCTTGAAATAAAGGAAATGCTGTATATTTCAAGAATATCAAGGCTGATAAAGTATACAGTATGGGGGTTAATTCTTTGCCTAGTTTTCATCATAAGAATGGCTTTTTGTCAACTAAGCCACTGTATTTTCCAAAAGCAGTTCATTATTCTGTTTTCTCCCATAGATTCCCTATCGATTCTCCAAAGTCATACAAAGAATACATCTCATCTAATGAAAGTGATAATGATTTAAAAAATTTCCCAATCAGAGTGTTTGAAAATTTACTGTTCACTCTGTGAAAGAACATAGTCAGAATAGCTTTTTCTTTTTCTCATCAGTAAAGCAAATCAAACTTTGGTGTCTTTAAGGAAACTAACAATGATGTGTATTATGAAATAGGAGCCTCATTGCCAGGCAGTCAGCCAATGGTGAAGAAGCGAGCTTAACTGATGACTCTAATCGAAGCATTGCAGGTCAGGAAGTACCCATATTCATAGGGTGAGATTCCAGAGTCAGCCACTCAACTTGCTCACCTTTCTCTTCTCCCTGGGGCCGGCTCTGTCAGAATAATACATTTAATGAAAAGAGATCACCTTTGCTATAAGATCACCTCTCACCTAGATCAGTCCTTGCAAACATTTCAGGTATCTTTAATATCCTCTCAGCCTGAAATTTCTATGACATTTTCTACCCAGCGCAGATTCCAGATGCCTTTGGAAGTCACTCAGAGTTTCACTGGGGTCAGGGGTCTTGCCAATTACTGCCCACAAAGGCATAAACCCAGCCCAATACGAAAGGCAGAGGGAATGAGAACCTTCTCTGGCCCACAGAAGAGTACCGAGCCCTTTGGGTCCTTTTATTCAAAGGATAGCAAAAGCCCAAATGCCAAGCTAAGGAATTGCTGGCCAACTGTTGAAGGATTGTCAGTCTTGGATTAATACAACTCTTTAAGAAGAGTTTTCCTTTGGTTCTTGGGAAGCTTCCTGTTTCCTTCTACCTCAGGGCCTTAGCACGTGGTGTTTCTCCTGCCGGAATACTCTTCTGTGCTCTTTACCTTCTCTGACACTTAATTGGCTCTCTTTACTGAATGTGCTCAGGGCTCATTATTTTTCTTTATTATAGAAAGAAGGTTTCTTTTTTTTTAAATTGTTAGTTGTATATTAATGCCATTATTTGATTTATGTCTCTTTCTGCCAGGAGTCAGGACCTTCTAAAGTTAGGGTCCAGATTCATTTTGTTCACAGTAGAATCCCTCAGCCCTTAGATCATGTTAACCCACATGTTAAGTGTGTACTAAACTTTTGTTAAATGACTAAATGAATGAAGAATTGAATACCAAGGCACCAATACTAGTGGATAGACATAGTGTGGCTTTGGCTTAACAAGGAGCAAGTCTCTTCATTGTGTTCGCTAGTTTGGACTCCTGACAAGTGAATAGTACCAGAGTATTTTCATCTCCCTCTTGTCAGGATTTTCTATCTGAGAAAGAACATTTGAGTACTGTTAGGATATTTCAAAAAGAACCTTACTACCACGAAGTGTTTGTAGGACCAGTCTTAGGCAAAACTGTGGTTTGTCCTTCTCTCTCTCTTACTCCCTCCAGAGCATCTCTTTTTCTAAATCTGCTCTTACCATCCTTGGTTCTTTGCATCCAGGACCTTCCAGGTCACATCTGACAGTGGCTATACCTTGTTAACTAAGCTGCTAATTAGCTTGTGAGCCGTGAAAGCTTTGCTATGGTGTGAACTCTTCTAGCAGCATTTGCACTTTGAACAAAATTGTTGTGAACTGATTAGTGCTCTGCTGATTAATATGAGGGATCGTAAAGCAGAGTATATAGTATGAAGCTTGCCTTTAGGGAGCTTCTTTTCAGCTTTGGAGCTAGTAAGACTTACAGGAAACACCTGGTGACTCCTCTAAGCGTCTGTAATCAACAACTGTATTTGTCCAGAGCCAGCTCTGGCTCTTGAGTGACGCCTGTCCCTAGGATACACAGCTTCCAGGTCTCTGGGGCCAGGACGACCCCTCCACACTGTGGCAGTGTATGGCCTGTTCTTAATTGCTGCTAATTCAATGATGACCTCTGTCCCCGTTTCCCCAAAGCATCAGCTAGGCCAGTGTGATGTGTTACAGATGAGTGAAAGAGGAGTCCCTGCTTCCCTCACAGATAAAGGGAGCCAGGCTGCAGTGTTGCATTGGGCTTCTCAGCCTCCCAGACCTCCTCCCACTTCCAGAATCCAGACATAACTTTGCATGTTCCCCTTCCCGGGAGAAAACCAACTGTCAGAGTGGAGACACATTGCCCCCTCCGCCTTCTTCACCTGAGATGGATACTGGCTTTTCGTTATCCTCCTCTAGGGTGCCCGGTAGACAAGTGCTACGCTGAATACAGACCTTGTTAAGACTTGTCCTGTAGCTTGGTATTACAGGTGTGCTATTAGTGCAATAAGGTGAAGACTGTCTGCCCAGAGAAATACTTAACTTATATAAGAAAATAAATTTTATAAATTAAAAAAAATTACTATTTGTAATTGCATGAAAAAATATTAAATACTTAGGAATAAATCTATTGAAAAGTGTGCAAGACCTTGACACCGAAAACTATAAAACTTATCTAGAGAAAAATTAAAGACGACCTCAGTAAATGGACAGATATTCCGTGTTCATAAATTGGAAGACTCAATATTGTTATCAGTTTTTCTAAATTGGTCTCTAGGTTCAATGCAATCCAGTTAAAATTCCAGCAAGCCATGTGTGTAGTATGTGTGTGTGTGTGATTGTGTGTTAATTGACAAGGTATAGCAAAATTTATGTGATAATTAAAGGACCTAGAATATCCAAGAAAAAAAAAAAACTATATTTGGTTGTGCAGATATTAATAAAACTAGAGCATAAAGAAAAGTATTTGTCCAAGTGGAACTTCAAGTGGACCTTGACCGATAGGTAGTATCTAAATCATCAGAGAGGAAGGATAAGAAAAATGTAACATTTTAGGAAAAACATGAATAAAAATGTTCAAAGGTATTTAGTACAAGGTGTGTTAAAGTCCTTATAGAAGATAGTGCTCATGTTTATTTTCCCGATTATAAAAGGCAAAAATACCTTCTATTCAAGAATTCATCAAGCTTTCATCCATTTAAGCCATATCTTGAGATCCTGAACGTTAGGACTTATCCACTGAATTTACTTCTCATTACATCTTGAAGTACTCTTTCTATCTCAGTATTTAAAAGTAATCTCAAAGAAGTTTTCTGTCAGAGGTGCTTTTAAGGATTCATTTAGCAATATTGATTACTTTAATTGAGGTTTATTGAAAGTGCTCAGTATAGCTCTCTTGTGGTTCATGTTCTCTAAATACATCATCATCTTATTGATATATAGTAGTGTTTTCATTTCATTGCAGTCAGCCTAACACTTGTAGAAACCTTACATTCACACCAGACTGTAAAGAGGAAACATTCTTTTCCTCTGGTCTTCCACAGAACTTAAACCACGGAACTGAGTAAGAATCATTTTCAAGTATGTTTTTAGTAGTATAAGCCTGTTTCATTTGAAGGCTCCCTGTGGAAAATCCAGAAAAAGAATGAACATAGCTAAGAAGCTAGAAAACATCAAGGTGCATGCACAAAAAAATAATGAGATAATTGAAATTAAGTGATTTTGAAGTAGGACAAATAACCTATACTAGCCTTCTTGTGAAGCTATTGATATAAACAGTTTCCATTTTAGTGGTTGGGTTTTAGGTTAGGTCCAGGAGTTGTTAAATCCTATGAAAAAGCACTAGGTTTACTTGTTGAACTTTCCTTGTTTAGGTAGAGATATTGACCTTTTAGGGTGATTCAGGGTGTGCATCTTTTTAAAGAGAGGGGTCCCGCCAATGATCCCTTGCCAGCTAATGCTATAACAATGCTTCATGAGTAAGACTGCACACATGGTCCTTTAGATGCCCTCGCTGCTATAAAAGAAAGAGAGAGAGAATATAAATCATCCTTTTGAGATATCATAGATTGCCCCTTCCACACACCCATGTGCATTACTCTTTCAGTAGTGCTAGGTTAAAGTAACACTTCAAAAAATGAAATCTTTCACCTCTCTTTTATTTCAAAAGAGAAAACATAAAAGAGGCTGGGACTGGCTAGTAGTGTATGAAATTCTACTCTGTGTGGATCCCAGGTTATGCATTCCCGTTGGGTATACAAGTCTTCATATGGTGCTGCATATGGTAACTTTTATTTTCTAATAATATAGTTGCTGCTCTGGGAATCATAAGTCTTTCTCTTATTATTGGTGCATTAGAATTTAAGAACAGTCATGGCTAGCTCCATTTATCTAAATTAGGTGATAAAGAAATGGTATTAAAATCTTACTGTATCTGTTAATAGTTCATGTCCCCCAAACCCAAAAGAACACATTTAACTATGACTGGTGAGTGGCAGGCCTTTAATGAAGTTATCAATTGTTCATTTTCCATATTTATTTATTTCCAGTCTACAGAATTCTCCATCTGGGTTTGACTGAATTAAGATCTACCATAGAAGCCTGAATTTTTCTCATACTAGTCTCAAAAACTGTTAGAGCCACATGTACCAAACCATACCATGTTACTTTATGCCTATGAGTATCTGTGTGTTTTTTTCCCCACTGTCTAGAATGTTTTCTTCCAAGTGAATGCTAATTATAGACACAGATCTTCTATAAAACGTTCCCTGACCTATTCTCCCCTGATCTTCTTTGTTATTTGTTTGTTAAAAAAGTTTGTTTGTTATTCCCCATAACTATATATGTACCCACACATGCACACGTATTCTGCTTTTCTATTTACAGTTTTGTTTCTCTCACTAGAATATAATCTCCTAAAACAGAGTTGGATTTTTGATTATCTTGCTATATCCATTACCTAATAAAGGATATAGCACATAATTAATATATATTTCGGTTAGGATTTGAAGAAGCTGATGCTCTTCTTGTCCACATTGCAGGAGTGTGATGTGTGTTTATGAGATTAAGTGGTTTAAAAATCTTCATGTGTTTTAATCAGTTGTCTTTTTAGTCTCAGTTTTACTAAAGCTGAAAATAAATGCTAATCATACTAAAAATCACTACATATTTTTTCTAAGAAATTATGAAGTTTTATAGTCAACTGTGAGCAGTGAGAGGTAGAATTAAGGGAAATGGTGCTGAACAGTTTGATCCATGAAAAATTAACTCTGGATAAGGTCCATGAATCATGTTAGTCTGTTTGTCCAAAATGAAGCAGAGACCTTTCCCTCAGTGCTCCCTTATACCCATCCACCATCGCAATGTGGAGGCAAGGGAGAGATGTCTTACCTTTGCACAGAGCTTTGCTGCTCTGAGTGTGGGCCATAGAGCAGACACATCAGCGTCACCTGGGAGTTTGTTAGAAGGAAGAATCTTGGGCCTTACCCCAACCTATAGAATTAGAATCTGCATATTTAAACAAGACCATAGCTGGTTTAACTCTGCATTAACGTTTGAGAAGCACTAGTAAGAGAGAATCCTTTTATGAAGTTTTAGTCAATTTTGCAGCCTACAGCTTGGCAAGTAACTTGGGGACAAGTGGTGAATATGGAAGGCCGTTTCTTTTCTCAAGATATGTAATGGAAGCAGTTCTCCCTCCAAGTCACCCATCTGTATGTGTCCTGGAAAGAGAAGGAAATGAACCTTATTAGAAGCTACTATCCTTCTTGTTCATTTTCCCCAACCAATTTCTATTATGTCCATTGGGAAAACAATGAAATGTAGCAGGAGAGACTAGAATTGAGCCTGGCCTCTGGCACACATTAGCTGTATAAAGCTGGAGAGCTTCCTTAAGGCTTTTTAACCTCATTTTCCTCTTCTGTAAAATGGAAATTATAATACTTATTGGCAAGGTTGTTTCTATATTAGAGATAAAGATGAGAAATTATTTCCTGTAGCTCACTTGGCACATAGTAAGCACTCAGTAAATAAACAGGGACTATGGTTAACATTGCCTTACCCCACTTTCCTCATGGATCCTTGTTGAAAGCAAAGATGTAATCTCTTCTAATGCCAACTTCTAGGTGTTTGCCTTGGGTGCCTTTTGGAAGTGGACACTGAGAGTTCTAACTGGTTTGATTTCCTGCTACTTGATTTGAAAACAACAAACTAATGAACATCATGTGCTTCTCTCAAACATACACTTACATATTGGAATAAAATGCCCCTGGAGATACAAAGCAGAAGAAGAAACTCATATTCTTGATATCAGTTCCTTCTTCCGATAAAGGAAATGTAGCTTACTTCCCAATGAGATTGTCAAGGAAGGTTAGTGTCAGAATTTACTAGGGAAAGTAGGCGTGCCATTAGCTGAGATAGAGAGGGAATTTAGCATGAGAGCAGAAGAATTAAATCCAGTTGCAGGCCTCTAAATCTAAGAACTGCCATTACATGATAAATCTTTTTTTAATCTGGGTGGAGATTTTGATATTGGAACTTCTATACCGTTATTACACTCCATTACATTATAAGTTAACAGTGTTGTCTTAAAAATACTATATAATGAAAAAAAAAGTACAGGTTATAAAAGGCAAATTTGCACAGAGGAATTGCACAAAGAAATCTCTTTTATTTTCTTAAAGACCTAACTTGAAAAAATTAAATTAAAAGCTTATCTTGGAAAATAGAGAAAACTTGCGATAAAAATCTCACACATAAACTTACACATTAAGGTACTTAACCATTGTCAGTCTGCAAATTATTTTGTCATAGCAATATGAAAGAAAATTACAGGTGTTTTGTTAAATTAACAATTTCTGGTCACAACTTTATATTAGTATCATTCTTTCTTACAACTAGTGAGTTTATCACAATGTGATATTCAGTTTCTCACACTGAAGTGAACATTGTTGCATTAAATTTGCCATTTTAACATTCACAGCTGCAGAGAAAAACAGGGACCACTAATTAACTTTATTAACTTCTCCTTTTGGTTACACAAACTTTAAAGATCTAATAGAAAGCATGTACCATGCTTTCTATTAGATTTATCTACTTGTAACTTCATTAACTTTAGCTGGTTTTCTTGGTTTTAAATAAAGTTTATACACTCATTTTAGAGCTGTATGTCTTAACCTAGAAATGAATGCATGATTAAAAAATAAATCAAGCCATTTATCTTTATATTTCTATACAGATAATTTTAAGTAGGTCAAATTTGAAGTAAAGATAAAAGAAGATATAGCTAAGAAAATGACTTGAGCCAAGTCTTGACAGAAGTGTGAGAGCTACCCATGGGGACAGAAAGATAGAAAGACCTTGGTTTGGAACATGGTAGGTTTGAGATGCTTATTAGTTATCCAAGAGGATCAGTCAAGTAGGCAGTTGGATATAGAGTTCTGGAATTCAGGAGTGAGGTCCTTGATAAAGTGTACGTTTGGGGTCTACTGCTCATATGTGGTGCTTAAAGCCATGTGTCTAATGACATCATCCAGGGCTTCCCTGGTGGCGCAGTGGCTGAGAGTCCGCCTGCCGATGCAGGGGACACGGGTTCATGCCCTGGTCCGGGAAGATCCCACATGCCGCGGAGCGGCTGGGCCCATGAGCCATGGCCACTGAGCCTGCGCGTCTGGAGCCTGTGCTTCGCAACGGGAGAGGCCACAGCCGTGAGAGGCCCGCGTACCGCAAAGAAGAAAAAAGTAAATAAATAAACAAACAAATTTGTAATGGCATCATCCAAGGACTGAGTATGAAAAGGAAGAAGTATTTTCCTGATTGAGCACTGGGGTATATTTAATAATTGAGGAGATAAGGGGGAATCAGCAAAAGAAACCAAGAAGTCACAGAAAGATAGAAAAACAAGACAGAATGGTGCCCTCTAAGCCAAGTGAAATGTTTCAAAGAGAGTATGATCCACTGTGTCAGATGCTGCTGATTTGTTATGCAAGATGAAGACTTACTAATGTCCATTGGTTTTGGTAACATGGAGAGTTCAAGAGAAGAGAAATGGAGACAGGGAATGCAGATGATTATTTTCAGTTTATTTTGTTTTGTTCTTTACTGGAAAAAGAAAGTGAGAAATAGGACAGTCACTGGAAGGAAAAGAGGGCTATAAGTTGGGTTTTTTTAAGCTAAACAAAAAAATTTAGCATGTTTTAATTAAAAAGGATGATTCAATAGAGAGGAAGAAATTGACAATTATATATATATATAGAGAGAGAGAGAGAGGGAGAGGAGAATTCCAATGTCTTTAAGTAGGTGTTTGTTAGATCTAGAGCACAAAGGGAGAGGTTAGCCTGTTCTAGGAGTGCAGCCTATCCATTCATATTAGTAAGAACAAAGTAGCCCATAAGGACAGAGGTATTTAGGTGGGAAGATCTGGTGGTGAGAACTTGTGAATGTTCTCTTCTGATTTTAGCAACTTCGCAGTGAAGAAAGAAGCAAGATTATGGTGGGGGAGGTATCAGAGATTTTGAGGAAAAATGAGAAGTCTGCAAGTCTAGGAGAGTGGGAAAGGAGTGGTCTAGAGAAACATAAAATGGTTGATGGGTAGCATTAAGGGTCCACTAGAAATTGTGTCATTTTTCCCTAGCCACATTGAGCGGTATGGGTAAGATGTGGAGAAGACAGAGTTGGATTTAATTAGGATTGTCTGTATGATGTCGCAGGACGAGCGAGGGATTCAAGGGGAATGTATTAAAGGACTACGATGATAAACAAGAATTTAACCTGGGTTGGAGAATGAGGGTCTAGGAGTGGGGTGAGGACTATGAAATCTGGGTGGGATCAGAAGATGGAAGATCTCAGCAGGATTGAAGGGTTTTGACTTGGTATTGGAGATGTGAGGAATCCCTTTGTTGTCTGTTTAGAAGTATCTAATGTCACGTTCTTCTACAATACTCTCAGGTGCCATGATGTTCCGTTAAAACTGTCTTATTTTAAATATTACCCTCATTTAGTGCAAACATGGCTGCCAAATGCATGTATTACTACCCATTTCCACTAATCGGTCAGTTCTCTGAACAGCTAGCAGAATGCAAGGCTGATGTTGCAGCTGCTCCTATGTTTTGAATTGCCTCAGAGGAAAAACACCTAAAAATATTACATGAGTTAATATTTTAATAATAATATTTAATAATATTTTAATAATAATTGTGACATGGAATATTATGGTGTTTAGGATAATAAACAAAATAAAAAGAAACAATATTATGAGAAATGTAGTCCATCATCTTTTTATAAGGGTGACTTAACTCTCTGAAAGCAGACCAGTTGGATTTTGAGCTAAAATTTTAATACAGGCTGCTTAGTAAGGTATCTTGATTTGTCTTCCATATAGAATTGTGACTGTGTAGCGGAACAGGCCAGAATCTTGTGATGTTCACAGTGCAAGATTTTGGCTATAGCCAGAAGCAATACAATACAGTATGCAATTCCTGGATTTTTGCTAATGTCAAACTTGTTTGCTGAGCTGGGATGTTGTCTATAGGGGAGTACATACATTTGAATGACTAAAGAAAGATAGTTACACTTAAAATTTTACATCGAACTATAGACCTTTGTATATGGTACTTATAGAACCAGGTATTACAAGTTTCACAAAATATACCATCGACTTGATGCCTGAAATTATTTTGTCAAATCAACAGATTAATTTCTTTACACTGTTTGTGGAACAGACCTTCAGAGGTGTTCATCTGTTGTGTAGAAGCACAAGTCTTTTGTCATGAAGATACACAGAAGCCCCGAAATTTTGATTTTTGTTATCACATATTCTGGGTGCTTTTCGTATCTTCAATGAAATGTATATAGAAGACCCATAGCCTGTAGACTCTTTGAAACTTGCTTAAAAGTGAAACCAAATGAACATAGAATTAAACTTTCCCATTATAAATATAGTATACATGAAACTATCCTTTTATGTAAAGGAACATTTAAAACACTCTACTACATATTTTTACAAAAAACACATGAGACGAAATGATTTTCCAAAGCTGCCATGGCTAGTTACCACCAAGGCCAGAACTAGCATACAAGACTCCCAACTTCTTGTTTAGTGTGCTTCCCCCAGCACACACTTACAGAACGTTATTCTTGAGCTCAGAATCGTTTAGTGTCTCCCCTCTCTGGTAAATTTTCCTTTTAGAAAAGTGTATTATTAAACCTCCAGTCTTCAAATGCTCTACTAAAATAAAAAGCATGTTGAACATAGTATAAAAGATATTACCTTAGTCTTCAAAGGTTGAATTTCAGCACATGTAAAAGCGTATTATGTGCCTTATAATACATTTTTCATAATAGAGACCATCAGTCAAGGTGTAAAAAGGCATGTTAGAGCAAAGAGAGGCATTACAGCAAATAACTTGGTAACTCCGATATAAATGGATGGATGTCACTTCAAGTGAGCTAATGTGAAATATCAAGATATTTACCTTCGGGCTTCCCTGGTGGTGCAGTGGTTGAGAGTCCGCCCGCCGATGCAGGGCACACAGGGTTTGTGCCCCACTCCGGGAGGATCCCACGTGCCGCGGAGCGTTTGGGCCCGTGAGCCGTGGCCGCTGAGTCTGCGCGTCCGCAGCCTGTGCTCCACAACGCGAGAGGCCACAACAGTGAGAGGCCCGCGTACCGCAAAAAAAAAAAAAAAAAAAAAATACTTACCTTCATTCTTTGGTTTGTTTAAATTTTTTTTCAAAAAGGAAGATGCTTGTAGTGAAGGAAACTGACAAGGCAGCAGAAGTGGTTAGTTTCAAAGCTGTTCTAACCCATTTTAGTGACTCGTTTAGAACTTATATTTAAACATTAAATCTAATTTTCCAATTAATTTCACAGAAGAGATGCTTTTTATATTGATTGCCCAAGTGTGCTCGCTGTTTGTGTCAAGAATATCTAATACGGTAGTGCTAACAAGCAGTGCCCTTAAAATTAATACTTGCTGCTAAACTTTACACTGTTTTAGAGCCTCTACAGATCCTGAAGAGTTAAAGGTGCACTACTCAAAATCATTTTAACTTAACATGGAAATGGTCAGCAGGTCCATGTAGTTCACAATGGACATTTGAAAGATAATTTGTTTTCTTTGGGTTTATTATCAGTAACTGTTTTATTATTAACCTGCAGTTTTCTTTTCATATTTACCTGAATATTTGCCACTTTTTGTGCTCTTCATTTCTTCCTAAATATGTTTCCACCAGATATGAGCTTTCTTTGGCTGAAGAACTTCCTTTACTATTTCTTGTAGTGTGGCTCTGCACACTATGGGTGATGTTTCCTTTAGTTTTTGTATATTTGAAAATGTTTGTATTTCA
This sequence comes from Neophocaena asiaeorientalis asiaeorientalis, assembly GCF_003031525.2. Lineage (NCBI taxonomy): Eukaryota > Metazoa > Chordata > Mammalia > Artiodactyla > Phocoenidae > Neophocaena > Neophocaena asiaeorientalis. Next base: position 2,282,036 of record NW_020172463.1, on the reverse strand, counting down.
TCTTCAATCTTGAAGGATATTTTTCCCAGACAGAAAATCCTCAGTGGACAGCTATTATTCTTTTTTCTTTCCACAGCCTTTCATTTTTAGCCTCCATTTTTTTCTGATGAGAATTTAGCTATCATTTGTAACATTCTCTTATGCATAATGTGTCATTTTTCTTTGGCTTCTTTCAAGATTTTCTCATATTTGAGGATTCAAAATTTTGACTATGATTTGAATTTTTAAAAAGTCTTCTTACAGGGCTTCCCTGGTGGCACAGTGGTTGAGAGTCCCCCTGCCGATGCAGGGGACACGGGTTCGTGCCCCGGTCCGGGAGGATCCCACATGCCGCGGAGCGGCTAGGCCCGTGAGCCATGGCTGCTGAGCCTGCGCGTCCGGAGCCTGTGCTCCGCGGCAACGGGAGAGGCCACAACAGTGAGAGGCCCGCGTACCACAAAAAAAAAAAAAAAAAAAAAAAAAAAGTCTTCTTACAGTTTTCTGAGCTACTTGAACCTGTAAATTTGTGTCTCTTACCAAATATGGGAAATTTGGGGCCATTATTTTAATATTTTAAAATAGTTTTTCTGTCCCATTCTTTCTTCTCCTCCTATGAATCTAAGGGTACATATGTTATACCTTTTAATGTTATCCCATAGGTCAGAGAGGCTCAATTTATTTCTTTTAATCTTTTTGTCTTATGACTTCAAATTGGATAATTTCTGTCAATCTCACTTCAAGTTTACTATTTTTGGTCTGCTATCTCTAATCTGCTATAAAGTGCAGCCAGTGAATTGTTTTTCAGATATTGAATTTTTCATTTCTAGAATTTATTTCTTTTTGTTTCCATTCCTCTGCTGAAATTTATTATCTGTTCATTTATTATAATTGTTTTTCTTTATGTTCTTGAACATAATTATAATATCCACTTTAAAATAATTGTCAGTCAGTTTCATCATATGGGCTGTCTTGTGGTGATTCTCATTGATTTCTTTTATTCTTGACCATGGATGATATTTTCTTTTTTCTTCATTCGTCAGTCCTATCCTGGACATTAGTCTGCTTTCTGTTATGTTCTTCTGAAAAGTGTTTACTTTTGTTTTAACAGGTGGTTAAACCTGCTGAAATTTCAAAATGTAATACGTGTTCAAAAACAGATGTGTTCAAACTCTGTCTTGTCTACAGTGGGAAGCAGCTGAAATTTCTCTTTAGTCTTTTCAGCTTTAACCAGGCTGCGTGGACTCTGCCTAGACATAGGTAGTTTAGGAATCAGCCAGATATTTGGGCAAAATTTGAAGCTTCCTTCTGCGACTCTGTCCTTCTGTGACTTTTTCCAGATGGGAAAGATAAAAAGAGACCTTTACAGCTGGGACCTAGCCTGAAACTAGTAGGTAGGACTTTGTGTTGCTGGGAGTTATCCAAGCACTCACAATAGGCTGTGGTATTCTACTATAGAACATAAAATAAAACAAAACTCAGAATATAAACATCAAGCAGGGTATTCTGTGACCATGATGAATCAAGATGAAAATAAGATCACTCTGTAATCATGTCCAGAAACAGACAAAAGCAAGAAAATTATCCAGTCCACAAAAATGACTAAACTTCACCTCTGTGGCTAAGAGACTGCTGCTTCTTTAGCAGTCTCTAGATAAGAAATAATAAGAATTCTCTCTACTTCCTAACAACGTAGAATCTAGAGCAAAACTCTGCTTTCTTGAACTGTTCCCAAGAGAACATAACACAAGCCCAAATTCTAGAATATATGAGATTCCCCATGGTTTCCCATGATGTGTGTTCTTCTCATTTCTGAGCCAATAAACCCAGTTTTGTTCACCAGGTGCTCTCCTAGTAATCCTTGGTTGAAGGGAAACGACACAGAATTTCCTCCTTTACTTCCTAGTATCTGTAGTAACCCCTAAATTTGACCTCTTATTTCTCAAGCCATAACACAAGAGAAATGTCCAACTTCTTAGCTGATGCTATGTGTGTCTGCCCTGAGGCAGAACACAGTAAAAATCCTGGGAAACTCACCTAGTATTATTCTCTTTTTCTATTTTCTGACTACTTTTGGTTTCTTCCCAGTGCCTTCACAAAGTCGTTTATTATAGTTTGTCTGGAGTTTATAATTGTAATCTCCAAGAGGTTGTTCTGATATGAATTACTTCTTCTTTATCGAAAGTAGAAATTCTTTTTTGTTGTTGTTAGAAAATATCGCTTTGTATCAGTAATCTATTCCTACATTGGACAATCTTTTATGATGTCACAACTTAGTAGTGCCCATCATACTGCATTGAAGTGGGTAGGCATTGAGTTGCTAAGTGAATAAAGTAATCGAAATTCTGAAATTTTGAGAAGGCCCCATAGGCCATGTAATGTGAGATTTGCTGAATTTTCACATTCTTATGTTGGATAAGAATCAAAAGACTTGTCCAGCAATATGAGTCCAAGAGTTTGTCCGTTTCCAGATCTATTTTTAGAAATAATTTAAAATTATCATGCTTGGAGATCATTATAATAAGTATATTGATCTGACCCACAGATTTGTTGCTAGAAAATAACATCGAAAAGATTTGTAGCCAGTGCTTTTGGGAGGATAATTTGTCACTGGAAGAACAATGATACCTTGAAATTGAACTTGATGTAAGCATTAATTTTCTCAAAAATTTTTCAAAGCTTTATATTTAACTGTTATGTATCAGGGAATAAGTCATTGTCTTACTTCTTATGGGAATCAAGCACATTCTTTTTCTCTATCATTTAAAGTCCAATGTGTTTCTCCAATGGGATAGATTTGTCTGGGTTCTGTCTACAGAGACAAATCTTTAACATTATTTACTTTTAGAATCTCTCCTAGTGTAACTTGCAACATACATCATTATTCATATAGACAAGGCATGAGATTTAGAAATACTTCTATGTCTCTGGCCATTGGATTATATTGATGTGTTGTTAAATTTAAAGGATTTTTTTTGATGATATCTGTCTTATGTCCGTGTAGAAAATTTTATAACTTTTTTTCAAAAGTGTGAATATTGCCTTTGGTAAGGGCCAAAATGTAATACTACACCTACCCTGCAATGTCAAACCCCCATCCCCAGTACTCTCACAGTCCCCTTAGCCTGCTCTATATTTTTTTCCAAAGGGCATATTCCCTTCTACCATACTACATACTTATAATGTATTCACTTACATATATTGTCTATGTTATGTTTATGTGTATTGTCTGACTCCTCCTTCTAGAATGTAAGGTTCATACGGGTAGGGATATCTGCTTATCTGGTTCACTAGTTATCTTGTGAGATAGAACAGTATTTGTCAGGTAAAAGTTCTTCTCTCTCTATGTATAGTTCATATATATATATATATAGATGTATTAAATGAATGAATGAAAGGAAATTGTTTATATAAACCACATTTTCCTGGATTGTTAATAAGGCTCCTTTACTTCTTTATTTGGAAACGGTAGTAGGAAGTGTCCCATTCCCCTTCCTCTCTCCTTTCCATTTAAAGTATCTGCTGTAGTCATCTACATAAAACACAGCCCACATCTTTTAAAATCTTTCCTCAGAAATTATTAACATCTCCCCATGTCTGTAAAATGAAATCCAAATTCCCTAGTTGGCATTTGAGGTCCTCTTCAATCTTTCCTTATTCTGCCAACAACTTCATCAACCAGCATTCCCCTCTGCTTCGGCTCTTCCGATGTGATCTTTGGGCTTGCTTTCTCATCGCCTCATTTAAATGTCCTGTGCTGTGGCCTATCCTGATTACCTCATTTAAACCACATTCTCCAGCCTCCTTACTCAGCTTTATTTTTCTCCATTGCACTTGTCACCTTCCAGTATACTGTATAATTTACCTACTTATTATATTTCTTTTCTGTTTCCACCCTAGAATATAAACTCCTTGAGAGTGAAGTCTTGTGCCTATTGTGTCCTCTGTAATAACACCATGGTTTAGCATAGTGCCCTACCTCCACAGCTTGGGCACCTTTTTCCCTTCACTTATGTTTCCCTTCCCTGAAATTCGTGTTTCTGGTTTTACCCATCTGCCAAGGCCATGCTTAAATGTCAAGTTTTTCTTCTGAAAAACTCCCCTGCTCTCCTGAGTTCAGGTGAAGACAACCTCTTCTCTGAACATTGGTAGCATTTAGTCAGAAACCACTTTTATGTCATTAAAAAATGTGTTATTGCTTGTATTTTGGTTAGTTATGTGTGTGTCTTATCTCTTCTGTAGCTGTTCCTTAGGAATAGGTTTCATGACTAATTCATCTGTACAAACTCAGTAGTACCTAGTTCTGTGTACATAGTAAATGCTTGGTAAATGTGTTGAGTAAGTAGCCACATGAATGTCCTTATTACAGCACTTTCTACCCAAATATAGAAACAAGGTTTTGAATTGTGCAAAACCCCTGTGAAAAGGAATTTTTCTTTTGAGGTTGATTATTTGGGGGGGGGGGGAGGGAAATCCAATTATGTCTTAAACCCAATGGACTGAAAATATCCAATAAGAAAAAATGTGTTTGATATATTTGATTTCATAATCAGAGCCTAGAATAAGTTCTGTCATTGGCTTTTTCACTTCACAGTAATTTCCTTCTTTCAAAGCATTTGTGTTTTGCCAACTGTTTATTCGTAAACTAATGCCCTGTCAAGTTACCTGAAATAGTTCATAATAGAATTAAGAAAAATATAATTAAAGACACAAAGAAGATGGGATTAATATCAAGCAGTATATGTTTGGATTTACTATCATTTGAGTGCTTTACTCTTCCATAAGTGTCTTGGCATTTATCTATTACTTTGTATTTAATAAGATTGGGAGGAATGCTAGGGCAGGGCCATAAAACATCATGGTACGGAAAGCAAATTTGAGGAGGGTCTTATCCTTCTTTCTTTATTCTGGAAATCCAAACAAAAGCATCTATCACTGGATTATATTTGATTTTAAAGCTTTTTCTTATAGTTATTTGCCTTACATCTGTTGTCAACTAACAGAAAAGACTCCTCCCCACCTTTTAATATGAAAGTTCCATATTTCAAAAGTCCAATATTCCTCACCCCTCACTATGACCTTAAGGAGGAATGATTTTCATACTTGTGTTTAGGGAAGTATTTTTCCTCCTTCTTCTTCCTCCTCCTCCTCCTCCTCCTCCTCTTCTTCTTCTTCTTCTTTCTTCTTCTTTCTTCTTCTTCTCCTCCTCCTCTTCCTGGCTGGGAGACTTATGTGCACTTGGTATATTTTCTCTAATCTGTCATTTGGACTCTCCCATTTTTACACTTGGAGGGCCTAAGAAATTGATTAGTGGTCCTTAAACCAAATGGCCAAACAGTGGCAAAATAAAACACAATGATATATGGGTCTTATTTTGTTTTTTTATTGTAATCAGGAAAAATTAGGTTGTCCCATGCCAGATTATAGTTTATCTAATTGAATCTTCTCTTTCATTTCTTAGTGAAAGTGAAGAGAATTGGGGGTGGGTTGCAGAGGGGCAGAGAATTATTGTGGCTTATATAAAGCCAGAAAATCCTCAGACTAAATCAAAACCAAATATCTATATGGAACATTAAAACCTGTACTTTGGAACAATGTGCTTTAAAAACAAATTGAGGTGCTAGTGGCATAGAAGAAAATCCAAATGCAAATGAGGAAAAGGCAGCTATAAAATGTAGGTTGGTTGGCTGCAGTTCTGCCCATGAAGCACTAGCTGGCATTAGTATGAAATTTAAATTCACTTCTATGCTGATGATTGCTTCTTTGTAACTCATTAAACATTCTTTGGCACCAAATTTTAGACTGAGTAAAGCCACAGAGCATGATCCAGGCAGAAATTAACCTCAGGATCTATATGCTCCTGTAACTGAGCAGCTAAGAAATTGATAATTCTGTCCTGGAAGAAGATGCTCAGAAAGGGTGGAGCTTGGGCGAGGGAGCTTAGAGCTTGGTTCTCACAGCTGGATATGAAGCCAATAGCACTATGTGACTTGACCGCATTAGAATTACTCCTCTTTGGGGTTGTATGCTAATCTTTTGAGCTTCATCATTTCAGTTTCTGCTTGAGAGCTGGCTCTTCAAAAACTTTAAGTGACAACGACAGTCTACAAAATTGCTCTTTGAGAACAATTAAACAAAGTCAGGAGGCATGTAGTATTTTTAGCAGTGGGTAAAAGGGATCATTTAACTATGACAGAAAGAAGCTCATAGTCTTTAAAATTGTTTCTACAGATCTAATTGTTATGTGACAGTTTTGGGATGACAGTTGGTTTCTACAGGCTAGCTGAGACCAGATGGTATGTGGAGGAAACATTGCCTATGTAATGGATGTGAACTTAGGAGCTACAGGAAATTACTTCTGAAAAGAAAGTATTTTCTTTCTGTTTGACAGGTCACTGCAGAAGATATCCACTGAAAATTATGTTAATGACAGCATTATGGACTAATAATGTAGGATAGGGAGAGTAAAACAATATTCAAAAGAAGACACAAGCCTAGAATATCAACTTTCAGGGTATCAATGTAATGTTGGTAGTCACTTCTTGAAATAAGGGAGTTAGAAAGTGGTCATTAATAATGAAACTAGGATAGCCAGTAGGAGATATCATCAGTTAAATGGACATCTTGTTCTTATTACTGTTGTTCTGATTATGATTAGCTACTAATTCTGATCCTTGACTCATTGACTGTTAAGCATACAGGATTTAGAAGCAGAATATTGAATGAGACACAAGTTACCAAATCCTTTGGAAAGACAGTTTCTTTATATCAAGGTCAGCTATATTTTAATTAATAAGAAACACACACCTTGAATACTGTGATATGTGGAGAATGTGTCACATAGGTTTCCAAATGTGTGGTTCAGAACAGGGAGAGTGGAGAACTGGGAACAAGAAGACTGGCCTCATCTGGAAAGCCCAACAGTTAGTCCTCTCCTCTCACCGTTCATCACTGGATCTTTTCACTAGCACTTTGGGGAATGCATAGGCTTTGCTATCAAACAGGCAGAGGTTCAGATCTGAGCTCCAGCACTCAGCAGCCATGGGAATTTTGGAGCGGTCTTTACTTGAGCCTCACTGTACTTACATGCAAAATGGGACTGAAATAACAAACTAATCCGGTTGTTATGCAGCATGCATGAGAAAAAAAGAGCATGGGGTAAAGCTCTGGAGTCAGAGAGTCTGGGTTTTAATCTTGGCTCAACTGCTTACAAATTGGTTGACTTTGTGCCTTTTTCCCTCCTGGGTAAAATGTGGACAATGTAAGTATCTTACTCCTGAGCAGTAGTGATGATTGAATATGTTACTGTATGTTAAGCGCCACAGTGGTCCTGGTACGTGGTAAGCTATATTAGTTCTAATTATCAGTATGAAAAGTGCTTGGGAGAATGGTTAGCAAATTGTAAGTTCTCAATAAATAGAAGCTACTATTATTACAGTTGTTTTTTACTATTAGTTTCTATCCAGAAGAACTATGCCTATATCACTAAATTGTTTTAAAGTTTTAAAACCAGGTCACATCCAAGTTTTAAAAAGTACAGGCGTGAACATTCTCTCCTTGCAAAATGCACAGACATATAAACCATTATTTAAAATAAGAAATTTTATCCATTAAGCATAATTCATAATGCAAGAGTTTTTTTTCCTCTTTGCTTCATAAAATTAGATTCATGCAAAATTCCTAGCAGTCATGATTTCATACAAATCGCAATGAAGAAAAAATACTGAATTAATGGGAACACTATCTATGATAGGTGGAACCAATAAGTAATAAGGAAACTAATGCCACGTTTTAATATTTAAACATCTTAATTCATATTCTGGAAGATGAATCAGCCAGATTAACAAGAGAATTTGCAAATGACACTAAATATGAGATGCCTGGTAAATGCCAGTAAAAACAAGAATTAGCCTGTGAGCTAGGAATAAAAAGAGGAGATGAGACAATAAAACCCAAGTGGGATTTAAAATAAAGATATTAAACAAGGATGTGACTGCTATTCAAATAAGAGAAAAATTGATAGTGGCTAACAATATTTCTCCTTTAAAAAATTGGCATGGGAGATAATTTGACTCATTTGTAAAGAAATTTCCATAACAAATATGGGATATCAGTAGATTTTATGACTTTTTGAAAGCACAGCTTGATTATTGTTTGTTCCCAGTCATGTTAAAATATATACATATATACAAAAAGTTTGGCAGTTTAAAAGAAAAAAAATAAGAACATCAGTTTTGGTGTTTCCTTCTTTCCTTTTTTTTTTTATAGATTTATTTATTTTATTTATTTATTTATTTTGGGCTGCGTTGGGTCCTTGCTGCGTGTGGGCTTTCTCTATTTGCGGCGAGTGGGGGCTATTCTTCGTTGCAGTGCACGGGTTTCTCATCATGGTGGTTTCTCTTGTTGTAGAGCACAGGCTCTAGGTGCACGGGCTTCATTAGTTGTGGCACGCAGGCTCAGTAGTGGTGGTGCACTGGCTTAGTTGCTCCGCTGCATGTGGGATGTTCCCGGACCAGGGCTCGAACCCATGTCCCCTGCATTGGCAGGCCGATTCTTAACCACTGCGCCACCAGGGAAGTCCTGCTTCTTTCTTTATGTAAAATAAATTTCTAATATTCCAAGTTAAAGAATGACCATTATCTTAAACTGAAAAACAAACAAAAAAAAACACAACAGAAAACCACTTACACACAAAAAGTAGATAGGTAAGAAAGATTGTGTAATCAAAGAGGAAGGTGAAGACTTCAGAGTTGCAGAGTCTTTTCAGATGGAAGGAAAAAAGCAACTGAATGGCCAGAAAATTCTTCCCAGAAATGGTTCACTGGAATGGAACTGTTCAGTGTGGAGATTAAAAATGGGAAGGCAGATATCCTTCCCATTGTCCTTAAGAGGCTGATGTGTCTTTTGAAAGTTGAAGTCAAATCATTCACCTATGTTTTAAAAGTCTTTTGGTAGGTGGCCATACCCATACATTGGTGCCAGAAATAGTTATTCATTTGTTTGTTTGTTCATTCACCACACATGTATTACTTTGTGACAGGTATTGTGTTAGGATGTATCATTGTGTTAGAGACACAAAGATAAATCATACACAGACCTGTCTTCAAGAAAGTTACAATCTAGGTGGGAAGGTAGACATGCAAAAATAAACAAAAGATTGTACCTTATAACTGGAGTAGTAGGAGTACAAGATGTACTGTAGGCATAGAAGAGAGAATAATTAACCCTTTCTAGGACTGTCAGACAAGACATCAAAAGAAGGTGCTATTTGCTTTGGATCTTGAAGAATGACAAAAGTTCTTTTTCAGAGATTTTGCATTTATATTGTAGAATTCATCATATCATTTAGCCAAATCATTTAGTGTTTGTGTAGTGCATTACATATTGCAAAGTACCTTCAGTTGCTTTATCACACATAAGGTACATTTTTTAACATGGTAATGCTCCTTTTTGCATTTTGGTTTCAGCTTATTGATTTTATCTTTCTTTACAGGTACTAGATCTATATTTTAGACCTACTTCTCTACAGTGTTCTAGTAAAGGGGATGTCCCAGGTACTATTACTGCATAACAAATCATCCCAAAACACAGTGATTTAAAATAACATTAATCATTTATTATTTCTCATGATTTCTGTGGGTCAAGACTTTGAGTAGGACTTCGTTGGGCAATTCAGACTTTGGGTGGCTCATGCAGTTGCAGCCACATGGTGACTGGAGCTAGAGTATCAGGGAGTTGGCGCAGCTGGGAGCTGGTTGGGCATCTCTGTGTCTGTGTGTAGTCTTAGGGCTTCTGCATGTGGTTAAGCCATATGGGCTAGTTTGGGCTTCCTTATAGCATGGCCGCCTGAGGATAGTTAGGTTATTCACGTTCTGGCTTAGGGTTCCTTGCCAATGAAGTGGAAGTTGAATTGCTTTTTCCCAACCTTACCTTGAAAGGCACATTGCATTACTTGAGCCATACTCTATTGATTACAAACAAGCTACAGACTTAAAGGGAAGGGAATTAAATATAATCTCTTGATGAATGAGAGGCAAGATTCTAGAGGAACATCTGAGATGGGAGATATTGTTGTGGATATCTTTGGAAAATGCAATCTTTACATCTTTATTCAAGCTTTGAGTAAACAAACCATTCTTCTTTTTTTTTTTTTTTTTTTTTTTTTTTAAACATCTTTATTGGGGTATAATTGCTTTACAATGGTGTGTTAGTTTCTGCCAAACCATTCTTCTTAAAGAGAGATGGCATGAGATCTTATCAGAAAATGACCCAGGCCAAGGGATGTTACTGAATTTTACTTAATGTTTATTAAATTGATTTAAAAACTTTCAGTACCTGACACTTTCTAATGAAACTAAGATCAAAACATGACAGGATATAAGAGGGATTAATTTGTCAATGAGGAAGGACTTTCTGACAAAGCAGGCCATTGAACCTTGCAAAAGGTTACAATGGAAAACTGAAGAATCAATTTCTTTGAAGGTTTTAAAGATCTATGGGAGAGGAATTCCATGAGTTCACTTGTGTTAGCATGGTCCCAGCTGGAGGAGAGAGATGGATTGAGTAACCTTCTTAGACTCCTTTCAGTGACGTAATTCCTCCATATTCATTAACAAATAAAAGAGAGATTATCTGGGTAACCTTAGAAAGGTTTTTTAGTCAATGAAAGGGATTGCTTTATTTAATTTATTTTTAATAATTTATTCATTTATTTTGAGCTCTCTGTCTCACAAAAACCATTCCAATTTCTTACATGTACACTTCTCATTAATGCAATTACTGCAGATTTTTTTCAAGTCCTAGTACCATCCTTTGATCAGTAATTAGAAATACTTTGTGATAAGATAAATTTTGAAATTCCTTCCTTGGAATGGCTGGCAAATAGGTAACAAATTATAGTAATATTTTTCTTTGTATGAGTGTGTTGGTGTCACTATGTATATATCACATAGAAAGCTTAATTGGTGCGAAGTATTTTGCTTTACCTGCATTGTTTGGTTTAATTGTAAGCAACTGTAGTGTATAATTATTATCGCTGTTTTAGAGATGATGGAGATGAGGTTCACAGATGTTAAATAACTTTTCTGAGGTCAAGAAGCAAAGCTAAGATTTAAACTCAATTCTACTAACACTGGAGCCTTACTAATTAACTAGGTGCTGTATTTTTTTTTTTTTTTTTTCATCGGCAGGCGGACTCCCAACCACTGTGCCACCAGGGAAGGGAAGCCCGGTGCTGTATTTTTTTATTATTGAATGGCAATGAAATGCCATTCTTTTGTAAGTTTAGACTATATTTGCAAATTAGATCACACTCTGGAATTGATAAATCAGAGTGCCTCAATGTCATTAACTTACAGGCCAGTAAAACTATTTATGATCTGTACCCCTCCCTTTTTTTAACTTATTCTTTCCTTATACCTCCATAAGAGGCCTCTGCTCTAGCCAAATGGGCAGTCCCTATAACCTTGTGAATACTGCTTCTTTTACCTGAAATTGTCACCCTACTCACATCCAAATCTTCCTATTCTATTAATCCATTCAAAAGCTTCCTCTTCCATAAAACCTCCCAGATCACTTGAATTCTTAGAACTCTTAATTTCTCTATGAAAGTATGACTTATGACTTGTTAAAAAATGACTTATGAAAATTTTGTCTTGTTTCAATTACTATTTATATATATATTCACCCTGAATCAAGTTAGAAATTCCTGCATGGAAATGGCTACATTCCTTGCTTTTTTCTGTCTTCAAACCCTGGCCTGGTATGCCACAAACTGTATTTTTTCAGTGTTGGTTAAGTAGCCCAATTTCCTGTTAACTAGTATCTGTCTGAATTGAGCAGCAACATTGCCTTAATTTCTATTTTCAAGACCTGCATTGAGATCAATGTTTATTCTCCTCAGGTTTCAAATATTGTGATAGTTATGAGGTAGCTAAAAAATGTTTGGAGATTCTTTCTGCTTGTCTTGACCGTATTTCTTCTTCATTGTACTTTTTAATAACTTTTGGATGCTCATTTTATCAAATAAAGAGCATGATTAAGTATACTTTGTTTAAAAATTAAGCAAAAGGAGTCTAGCCTGATTTACTTAATTGATGAGTGTTAATGATGCTGAAATTCTGAGCCAAATTTCTGAGTATCATTTCTTAGAAGCCAGCTGGTCTTGCTCTTTTCTGGGGCCAAAGATTGCACACCTAAAACTGGTCAGTCATCTCACATACATATGCTCTTATCAACATGAGACAACCAAGCAGACTAAAGAGTCTGTACTGATTTATAATTACCATCATTTTTGCATATGACAGAAGATAATACCATGATTAAGATTTTGAATGTTAGTCTTAGAATTCAAAAAATGCTTCAGAATATATACACCTTCACTGTTAACTGTTTAGAAAGCAAGATTATGCTATTGTCCATTTACATTCCATCCAAAAACAGCAGATTACACTTTCTTCTCAAGTGCATGCAGAACATTCTCCATAATAGGTCACACCTTGGGTCACAAATCAAGCTTTGGTAAATTAAAAAAAATGAAATCAGGTCAAGCATCTTTTCTGACCACAATGCTATGAGATTAGAAATGAATTACAGGGGGAAAAATGTAAAAAACACAAACACATGGAGGCTAAACAATATGTTACTAAATAACCAAGAGATCACTGAAGAAGTCAAGGCAGAAATCAATAAATACCTAGAGACAAATTACAACGAATACAGGATGATCCAAAACTTATGGGATGCAGCAAAAGCAGTTCTAAGAGGGAACTTTATAGCAATACAAGCCTACCTCAAGAAACAAGAAAAATTTCAAATAAACAATCTAACCTTACACCTAAACAAACTAGAGAAAGAAGAACAAAGAAAACCAAAGTTAGTAGAAGGAAAGAAATCATAAAGATCAGAGCAGAAATAAATGAAATAGAAACAAAGAAAACAATAGCAAAGATCAATAAAACTAAAAGCTGGTTCTTTGAGAAGTTAAACAAAACTGATAAACCTTTAGCCAGATTCATCAAGCAAAAGAGGGAGAGGACTCAAATCAATAACATTAGAAATGAAAAAGGAGAACTTAGTGTGGACACCACAGGAATACATATCATCATAAGAGACTACTACAAGCAACTCTATGCCAATAAAATGGACAACCTGGAAGAAATGGAGAAATTCTTAGAAAGGTATAACTTTCCAAGACTGAACCAGGAAGAAATAGAAGATATGAACAGACCAATCACAAGTAATGAAATTGAAACTGTGATTGAAAATCTTCCAATAAACAAAAGTCCAGGACCAGATGGCTTCACAGGCAAATTCTATCAAACATTTAGAAAAGAGCTAACACCCATCCTTCTCAGACTCTTCCAAAAAATTGTGGTAGAAGGAACACTCCCAAACACATTCTTTGAGGCCACCAACACCCTGATACCAAAACCAGACAAAGATACTACAAAAAAAGAAAATTACAGACCAATGTCACTGATGAATATAGATGCAAAAGTCCTCAACAAAATACTAGCAAACAGAATCCAACAACACATTAAAAGGATCATATACCATGATCAAGTGGAATTTATCCCAGGGATGCAAGGGTTCTGTAATATATGCAAATCAATCAATGTCATACACCATGTTAACAAATTGAAGGAGAAAAACCATATGATCATATCAATAGATGCAGAAAAAGCTTTTGACAAAAGTCAACACCCATTTATGATAAAAACTCTCCAGAAAGTGGGCATAAAGGGAACCTACCTCAACATAATAAAGGCCATATACAATAAAACCACAGCAAACATCATTCTCAATGGGGAAAAACTGAAAGTATTTCCTCTAAGATCAGGAACAAGACAAGGATGTCCACTCTCACCAGTATTATTCAATATAGTTTTGGAAGTCCTAGCCACAGCAATCAGAGAAGAAAAATAAAAGGAATTCAAATTGGAAAAGAAGTAAAACTGTCACTGTTTGCAGATGACATCATACTACACATAGAGAATCCTAAAGACACCCAGAAAATTACTAGAGCTAACCATTGAATTTGGTAAAGTTTCAGGACACAAAATTAATGCACAGAAATCTCTTGCATTCCTGTACACTATCAACAAAAGATCAGAAAGAGAAATTAAGGAAACAATCCCATTCACCATTGCAACAAAAAGAATAAAATACCTAGGAATAAACCTACCTACGGGGGTAAAAGACCTGTACTCAGAAAACTATAGGACACTGATGGAAGAAATCAAAGATGACACAAACAGATGGAGAGATGTACCATGTTCTTCGACTGGAAGAATCAATATTCTGAAAATGACTATACTACCCAAAGCAATCCACAGAGTCAATGCAATCCCTATCAAATTACCAGGGGCATTTTTTACAGAACTAGAACAAAAAAATCTTAAAATTTGTATGGAGGCACAAAAGACCCCGAATAGCCAAAGCTGAAGTTTCAGCCACAGCAATAACAGAAGAAAAGGAAATAAAAGGAATCCAAATCGGAAAAGAAGAAGTAAAACTGTCACTGTTTGCAGATGGCATGATTCTATACATAGAGAATCCTAAAGATACTATCAGAAAGCTACTTGAGCTATTCAATGAATTTGATGAAGTAACAGGATGCAAAATTAATGCACAGAAATCTCTTGCATTCCTATACACTATCAACAAAAGATCAGAAAGAGAAATTAAGGAAACAATCCCATTCACCATTGCAACAAAAAGAATAAAATACCTAGGAATAAACCTACCTACGGGGGTAAAAGACCTGTACTCAGAAAACTATAGGACACTGATGGAAGAAATCAAAGATGACACAAACAGATGGAGAGATGTACCATGTTCTTCGACTGGAAGAATCAATATTCTGAAAATGACTATACTACCCAAAGCAATCCACAGAGTCAATGCAATCCCTATCAAATTACCAGGGGCATTTTTTACAGAACTAGAACAAAAAAATCTTAAAATTTGTATGGAGGCACAAAAGACCCCGAATAGCCAAAGCTGTCTTGAGGGAAAAAAATGGAGCTGGAGGAATCAGATGCCCTGATTTCAGACTATACTACAAAGCTACAGTAATCAAGACAATATGGTACTGGCACAAAAACAGAAATATAGATCAATGGAACATGATAGAAAGCCCAGAGATAAACCCATGCACCTGTGGTCAACTAATCTATGACAAAGGAGGCAAGGATATACAATGGAGAAAAGACAGTCTCTTCAATAAGTGGTGCTGGGAAGACTGGACACCTACATGTAAAAGAATGAAATTAGAACACTCCCTAACATCATACACAAAAATAAACTCAAAATGGAGTAAAGACCTAAATGTAAAACCGGACACTATAAAACTCTTAGAGGAAAACATAGGAAGAGCACTCTTTGACATAAATCACAGCAAGATCGTTGTTGATCCACCTCCTAGAATAATGGAAATAAAAACAAAAATAACCAAATGGGACCTAATGAAACTTAAAAGCTTTTGCAGAGCAAAGGAAACCATAAACAAGATGAAAAGACAGCCCTCAGAATGGGAGAAAATATTTGCAAATGAAGCCACTGATAAGGGATTAATCTCCTGAATATACAAACAGCTTATGCAGCTCTATATCAAAAAATCAAACCCAATGAAATAATGGGCAGAAAACCTAAATAGACATTTCTCCATAGAAGACATACAGATGGCCAAGAAGCACATGAAAAGCTGCTCAACATCACTAATTATTAGAGAAATGCAGATCAAAACTACAATGAGGTATCACCTCACACCAGTTACAATGGGCATCGTCAGAAAATCTACAGACAACAAATGCTGGAGAGGGTGTGGAGAAAAGGGAACCCTCTTGCACTGTTGGTGGGAATGTAAATTGATACAGCCACTATGGAGAACAGTATGGAGGTTCCTTTAAAAACTAAAAATAGGGACTTCCCTGGTGGCACAGTGGATAAGAATCCACCTGCCAATGCAGGGGACACGGGTTCAATCCCTGGTCCTGGAAGATCCCACATGCCACGGAGCAACTAAGCCCTTGCGCCATAACTACTGAGCCTGCGCTCTAGAGCCCGCAAGCCACAACTATCAGTAGTGCTGCAACTACTGAAGCCTGCACACCTAGAGCCCGTACTCTGCAACAAGAGAAGCCACCACAAGGAGAAGCCTGTGCACCGCAACGAAGAGTAGCCCCCGCTCGCCACAACTAGAGAAGGCCCACACGCAGCAACGAAGACCCAACGCAGCCAAAAATAAAATTAAAAAGTAAAATTAGGGGCTTCCCTGGTGGCGCAGCGGTTGAGAGTCTGCCTGCCGATGCAGGGGACACGCGTTCGTGCCCTGGTCTGGGAAGATCCCACATGCTGTGGTGCAGCTGGGCCTGTGAGCCATGGCCGCTGAGCCTGCACATCCGGAGGCTATGCTCCGCCGCAACGGGAGAGGCCACAACAGTGAGAGGCCCACGTACCGCAAAAATAAATAAATAATGATATTTAAAGGAAAAAAAACTAAAAATAGAATTACCATATGACCCAGCAATCCCACTGCTGGGCATATACCCAGAGAAAACCATAATTCAAAAAGAAACATGCACCCCAGTGTTCACTGCGGCACTATTTACAATAGCCAGGTCATGGAAACAACCTAAATGTCCATCGACAGACGAATGGATAAAGAAGAGGTATATACAATGGGATATTACTCAGCTCTAAAAAGGAATGAAATTGGGTCATTTGTAGAGACGTGAATGGATCTAGAGACTCATACAGAGTGAAGTAAGTCAGAAAGAGAAAAACAGATACCGTATATTAACGCATATATGTGGAACCTAGAGAAATGGTACAGATGAACTGGTTTGCTGGGCAGAAATAGAGACATAGATGTAGAGAACAAACGTATGGACACCAAGAGGGGAAAGTGGCAGGGGTGGTGGTGGTGGTGTGATGAATTGTGGAAGATTGGGATGGACATATATACACTAATAAGTATAAAATAGATAACTAATAAGAACCTGCTCTATAAAAAAATAACTAAGATTCAAAAATTCAAAAAACATAAAACATAAAATATCATCCATTTAGAATATTATTCATTAAAAGAATTAAATATTGCTATTTGTAGCAACATGGATGAACCTGAAGAGTATCATACTAAGTGAAGTAAGCCAGAGAAAGAAATATTATATGATACCACTTATATATGGAATCTAAAAATACAATACATATTGATCTACGTATAAAATTGAAAGAGGCTCACAGGCATAGAAAACAAACTTATGGTTACCAACGGGGAAAGAGGGGGAAGGGAGGATAAATTAGGAGTATTGGATCACTACTATATATAAAATAGATAAGCAGCAAGTATTTACTGTATAACACTGAGAGCAATGTTCAATATCTTGTAATTACCCATAATGGAAAATAATCTGAAAGAATATATATATGATGTTTGTATATATAAAAGCTGAAATACTTTGCTGTACACTGGAAACTAACACAATCTTGTAAATCAGCCATACTTCAATAAAAAGTAAATAAAAATAAAATGTCATCCATTTATCAATATCCTACTTTGTCTAAAATAGATTTTAGGAAATTTATAAAGATATCAAGATATACATTGTAACAAGGAAACACAAATTATAATTAAATGATAAAGATGAAGTGAGGCAACAACAAAGGTAAGGTAATAAACTATACTCCATAATAAAGCCAGTCATCGATGTACATGTTATGTTTCATATCCTCTTACCAAGAGTAGGCTGCAAATTCGACTCTAATTACCAGTATGAAGAGGGAAACCTGTTCATGTTTATGGTTAGTTTTGCTGATTTGTAGTACCTAGTAAATAAAAACAAAGGAGCTGCTGAGGAGGTGGGAACCTACTTATGGCCCTGAGAAATAGTTTTCATGGATCTTCCAAAAGAGAACACTCTTTAAGCCCTAGGGATGATTCTTAGGTAATAATTATAAACCAACACAAGCTGCCTTAAACCGGAAAGATTTAAAGAATAGAGTTCGTATTGTGTATGTGAGATTATTGCTTTTGCTTGCCGTGCATGCTGTGCCAGTGTCTCCTGCATAGGCAGTGTGTGACCTCTCTGTTGATCTGCCTGATTTCACAGCTCTAGCCTTCCCTGGGAATCCAGAAAAATTTCTCATTTCCTTGGTGTGACCACATACATCTGACTGTGTTACTGCTTTCACAGTGGCATTTAAGACATTTCCCAGTTTGCCCCTGTCGTTTGTTCTCCATTCATATCATGCTGCTGGTTACCTACCTCCAGCTCCAGCCACCGTGCATCCCTGTGTTTAAGTTCAGTGTTTCTTAGCCTGTGCAGAGATTGTCAGGGATTTAGGGGCTGGAGAGACGGCTAAAAGAAAGCCTCCCAACCCCCAGCTGAAACACTGAAGCTCTGCTTCTTTCTGTTATATTGATTATGGTTCCGTCTGTAATTTCACTGGGAAAAAAAGCATTCGCCTGCCTTTAAAAAAATTAATACCTGAAAGAAATCAGTGCTCTCTGAAGTCCCTTTGAAGTCTAGATATTTATTAATTAGATCAACTAAGCCGAATATCTCTTTTCATATGTTACCCAAATTTGTTTTCTGTTTCCTAGATTCTCGATATTTGTGCCATCTAAATTTCTTATTTTTTAATCTACAAGTAGTCCTATGCATGTGTAGTAGATCTTTTAATGAGTTCCTTCTTTTTCTTTTTTTTTTTTTGTATTTTTATAAAGTTTCTCATTTCTTATTTATTCACTTTGGCTGTAGTAGCATAGATTTCTCTCATTTTTTTCTTCCAGAAGCACATGATCTTTCATCTAAGGACCAATGATTTTAAAGCCACGTGAAACATTCTTCAATAACACACTTTACTCATCCATTTTATACTCAATATTTAAAATACTGGTCAAATAGATATTAAAGTCCTATTGCATTACTGATGAAGTTAAAGACAGCTTTTTACTTGAACTATCATGAACATCCTTTTTGGATTTCACTGGGTATGAAGCTTGATCACTTTTTTTTTTAATTGTCACCCCATCCTTAATCATACCAGTAACATAAAATATACCTTTTGAAATTTGATATTAGCCTGCAATTTTGAGACAGAACGACTAATGATGTGTTAGCAAACTAAGCAGACAGGTATTCTTTTTTTTAACCTTTTTTTTAACCTTTTTTTTAAAAATACAAGTTTATTGGAGTATAATTGCTTCACAGTGCTGTGTTAGTTTCTTTTGTACAACAAAGTGAATCAGCCATATGCAGAAATATATCCCGATATCCCCTCCCTCTTGAGCTTCCCTCCCACCCTCCCTATCCCACCCCTCTAGGTGGTCACAAAGCACCGAGCTGATGTCCCTGTGCTATGCTGCTGCTTCCCACTAGCTATCTGTTTTACATCTGATAGTGTATATATGTCAGTGTTACTCTAACTTTGCCCCAGCTTCCCCTTTCCCCCTTCCCCACCGTGTCCTCAAGTCCGTTCTCTATGTCTGCGTCTTTATTCCTGCCCGCCACTAGGTTCATCAGTACCATTTTTTTTAGATTCCATATATATTCATTAGCATACGGTATTTGTTTTTCTCTTTCACTTACCTCACTCTGTATGACAGACTCCAGGTCCATCCACCTCATTACGAGTAACTCAATTTCGTTTCTTTTTATGGTTGAGTAATATTCCATTGTATATATGTGCCACATCTTCTTTATCCATTCATCTCTCGATGGACATTTAGACTGCTTCCATGTCCTGGCTGTTGTAAACAGTGCTGCAATGAACACTGTGGTACGAGACAGGTATTTTTGATAACGGGAAACTGGGCATAGATACTATAATGTGACTTGTTGAACAAGTCAGATGTTCTTATCTAAAAAGATATAAATTACCCTAATTAGAAGTATCCTAGGAAATTACAACTAATTGCATGTCTCACCAGAAAAATAATGGATAATAATGTATGCATTGCAGGTTGTTCTGACATTTAAATCTGGTGATATGGGGTTCTCAAAAATGTAAACCTCTGTTCCCTTTTTCTCCTAATATCAATCTCTGTTCAGTTATAGCCTCTCTAAAGTAATGTCAGTTATTTTCACTTTTGGAATAAATATCTAACCTATTGGAAATGTATCTCCAAGTTTCTTTTATAGAAAAAATTTATTCTTAGATACTCATTAGAAAACTGATGTATTTTCTTAACTAAGCCGAATATCTCTTTTCATATGTTACCCAAATTTGTTTTCTGTTTCCTAGATTCTCGATATTTGTGCCATCTAAATTTCTTATTTTTTAATCTACAAGTAGTCCTATGCATGTGTAGTAGATCTTTTAATGAGTTCCTTCTTTTTCTTTTTTTTTTTTTGTATTTTTATAAAGTTTCTCATTTCTTATTTATTCACTTTGGCTGTAGTAGCATAGATTTCTCTCATTTTTTTCTTCCAGAAGCACATGATCTTTCATCTAAGGACCAATGATTTTAAAGCCACGTGAAACATTCTTCAATAACACACTTTACTCATCCATTTTATACTCAATATTTAAAATACTGGTCAAATAGATATTAAAGTCCTATTGCATTACTGATGAAGTTAAAGACAGCTTTTTACTTGAACTATCATGAACATCCTTTTTGGATTTCACTGGGTATGAAGCTTGATCACTTTTTTTTTTAATTGTCACCCCATCCTTAATCATACCAGTAACATAAAATATACCTTTTGAAATTTGATATTAGCCTGCAATTTTGAGACAGAACGACTAATGATGTGTTAGCAAACTAAGCAGACAGGTATTCTTTTTTTTAACCTTTTTTTTAACCTTTTTTTTAAAAATACAAGTTTATTGGAGTATAATTGCTTCACAGTGCTGTGTTAGTTTCTTTTGTACAACAAAGTGAATCAGCCATATGCAGAAATATATCCCGATATCCCCTCCCTCTTGAGCTTCCCTCCCACCCTCCCTATCCCACCCCTCTAGGTGGTCACAAAGCACCGAGCTGATGTCCCTGTGCTATGCTGCTGCTTCCCACTAGCTATCTGTTTTACATCTGATAGTGTATATATGTCAGTGTTACTCTAACTTTGCCCCAGCTTCCCCTTTCCCCCTTCCCCACCGTGTCCTCAAGTCCGTTCTCTATGTCTGCGTCTTTATTCCTGCCCGCCACTAGGTTCATCAGTACCATTTTTTTTAGATTCCATATATATTCATTAGCATACGGTATTTGTTTTTCTCTTTCACTTACCTCACTCTGTATGACAGACTCCAGGTCCATCCACCTCATTACGAGTAACTCAATTTCGTTTCTTTTTATGGTTGAGTAATATTCCATTGTATATATGTGCCACATCTTCTTTATCCATTCATCTCTCGATGGACATTTAGACTGCTTCCATGTCCTGGCTGTTGTAAACAGTGCTGCAATGAACACTGTGGTACGAGACAGGTATTTTTGATAACGGGAAACTGGGCATAGATACTATAATGTGACTTGTTGAACAAGTCAGATGTTCTTATCTAAAAAGATATAAATTACCCTAATTAGAAGTATCCTAGGAAATTACAACTAATTGCATGTCTCACCAGAAAAATAATGGATAATAATGTATGCATTGCAGGTTGTTCTGACATTTAAATCTGGTGATATGGGGTTCTCAAAAATGTAAACCTCTGTTCCCTTTTTCTCCTAATATCAATCTCTGTTCAGTTATAGCCTCTCTAAAGTAATGTCAGTTATTTTCACTTTTGGAATAAATATCTAACCTATTGGAAATGTATCTCCAAGTTTCTTTTATAGAAAAAATTTATTCTTAGATACTCATTAGAAAACTGATGTATTTTCTCACATTCAAAGAATTTTAGGGAATGTATTTAGAGTATCAATTTAACTTTATATAATATGTGATACTTTTTAGGTATTGGTACATTTGATATTCCTTAGGTATATGGGATGGTATATCCATGTATAATCCTATTTCTCTTTGTACTGACTCATAAGTTTGTATCATTAATATTTCATATATTAATATATATATATATTCTGCCATTAAATCTTGAGCATTTTGACCCAAAATTGTGTTTTTAAAATATCTCTGGTGTACAGAGTACGTGATCAATAAAGATTGTTACATTTAGAAAGAACCTATCTTCTCCCTGCTACTTCACACACATTTGGTCCACTGTCTCCTACAAATTGTTGACTATATACACTAGAAGCACAAATTTCAAATACTAAGCTAAATGAAATGGTGTTTTAAAAAAAGGCTACTTCCCTCATTCATTTCAGATAATTAAATTTTTTTTAAAGAAATCAGAGCTCATTTAAATATATCTGAATTTACTTAGTTACCCAACACACAAAGGAAGTCATCAGTGACCACGTTTCATGAAGATTTGTTCTATAAGAGTGAGTCATCCAAAATTGCAGCCCTCTCTGTTGAATAATTCTGAAGCATTGTTTGTAAGATGGCATTACGAAAGCCAGTGCATTCTAATGAGTTGTGTAAAAGTGTATTAAGAAAAGTATTGCATGGAATATTTGAAAAATATTCAACACAGTAAAACATGGGCAGATTATTTAGAGCTTGTTGAATATTTTGCATAAATAAATTAAAATTATGGTGTATTTTAAGTTTATTTCTCATTTAGCAGGGTTCAGTTAGTTGTTGTTCCTGTTGTTGTTTCTTTGAAAAGGGCATAAAACTTCAGGGGAGCTGTGCAGACTCTCACTTTTATTAAAGTCCCTTATCAAGATTGCTCATATGTGATTCTGTCAAATAATGTTGACTTTCTCTAACAAAGGTAAAACAGAAATATAAGTTCTTTTGATATACATTATATTATAATTTTTCTACCACATTTAAAATATCAGTTAAAAAAGATGGTAGAACTGCTGGGCAATTTGCACACACATCAAAGGATATGAATTTCTTGGCCAATCATTCTGAAATAGGCAGTAGAAGTTTGGGACATTTTAAGTATTACAGATTTGTATAGCTTTTACACAGAGCCATTTAAAAAAAAAATTACCACCTACTTATGCAGATAAGGAAACTACACACAGGTTAAGTTGTATATCAGTTAAATTTTGCTGTATAACAATCAAAAAAACCTCACTGGCATACAACAAAGAACAGTTTTTTCTCACATGTACAGGGTTCAAATGAACTAGACTGGGCTTGGTTCAGTGGTCTTGCTGGTATCTGCTGGGATCACTATCTGTTGGTTGACCATAGGCTCTGTCCTAGGCTGGGCTTGGTTGGTAAACCTTAGCTGTGACAGCTGTTTCCACAGGCTTCTCATCTTTTTCTTGGGACCAACAGTCTAATCTAGGCATGTCCTTCTCATGTCAATGGCAAAAGTGCAAGAAGGAAAGCAGAAACACACAAGGCCCCTTGAGACTAGGTTTGCAACTGTCACACTGTTACTTCTGAGGCATTCTATTGGACAAAGCAAGTCACATAAGGTGATCAGTCTACCTCACCCTTGTAGGAAGAACTCGAAAATTTGCTTGACAGAGGGAATGAATACAGAGAGGATGAATAGTTGGGACCATAAATGCAATTCATGTGTCCCATCACTTTGCCTTAGATCCTACAAATAGTGACGAGCTGAGGAAGGTCAGGAACATAGTCCTCTTCAGGCAACTGCTTTCTTCATGGTTCCTTAGGCAGGTTTTAGTGTTTCCTTCTAACTTGGTCCATTCAGAGGCTTTCTGATGGTGTTTGAATGTCTGCACTTACATTCTAGTTTCTACCTGTTCTAAGAACAAAGGAAAATAGATTCAGATGATGGTATCAATTTCCATTTGCCTCCCTGCAGCTGTGGTGATCGCATGCTGCTGTGTTTGATGCTGCACTGAGAGAATTAGAGAAAAATCAGTCTGTCAAATATACTTTGTCATCTTTATCTTATTGCTTCTGATTGCTCTGCCCAAATTCTCATTCATAAGCAATAGATGATATCATCTATTGTTATTCTTAGATGAGATGAGGAAAGTAGGCCCAATCTACTTATGTTGTTATGTTTACGATTTATTGTGCATTTTACATTTACTGGGGCAGTGTATGAATTTAGTATTTGTTCCTTGCTATTTTGTTGTTTTTCAGTCAATTACCATTTTAGGATACATAAATACTACATTTGGAACATTGTATTAAATAAAAGTATGTCATTTCCTCATGTTTTAAGTGTGTTCTTCTGTATTTGCACTTTAGTAAAGAGACAACTTACATTAGTGGTAAGAAATTGGCCTTATAGATACATATACTTAGGCTCTGCTGTTAATAGCATGACAAATCATCATTGTCTTAATGGTGGTTTAACATTATAACATACTGTAAATAGAGATTTTGTCCTATCTCCTAACAGCAAGTATATCATATTCGTTGGGCAAAATACTTACTATAATGCAAATATTTTTTACAGAATGTTCTTATTCATCATCCATTTTATACACATCAGTGAATACATGTCAATCCCAATCTCCCAATTCATCACACCACCACCTCCATGCCCCCATGGCTTTCCCCACTTGGGGTCCATACATTTGTTGTCTACATCTGTGTCTCAATTTCTGCCCTGCAAACCAGTTCATCTGTACCATTTTTCTAGGTTCCACATATATGCGTTAATATA
>NW_020172463.1:2247390-2257400 GCF_003031525.2 Neophocaena asiaeorientalis asiaeorientalis | reverse complement strand
TGCCCCGCCCCCCCCCCCGCCCCGCTTTCCCCTCTTGGTGTCCATACATTTGTTCTCTACGTCTGTGTCTCTATTTCTGCCTTATAATGCAAATATTATGTGTTCTTTTTTAATGCTACTCCTCTCTTTTTTTCTTGAAAAAAATGATTAATTTCACTGAATTTGTTTAACCAAAAAGTAACATGGAAGTCAGAAAGACATAATTTGACTAGAATGCTTCTATTACTGTATTTTCACTGTTAATAAGTGTTTAGAAGGCTCAAGTAAAGCATGTGGGGCTGTGTGTGCACACAGCTATAAATCTTTTCAATAACATACATCTGTTGTTCACATGTTAGAAAATCAGACTGCCCCAAAGAAGTCTCCCTCTCCTTCCCTGCTTCCCGCCAAGTCATAGGAAGAGACACAGCCTTGTGAAGTCATCTGCTTAGTACAGTGGAGTACTGCCCCAATCTCTTTAAAAAAAAAAAAAAGAAAACACTTTAATTCCATTATGCCATCCCCTAAATAGCCCTTTTAGGCTCAGCTTCCTTCTCTACCCACTTATGTTCAAAGATAAAGTCCACTCCCTAGAATGATACGGCTCTACACCTATTTTGCAAAGCTCATTCCATGTGAGTCCCTAACAAAAATACCTTTGCTTCAGTAGTCTAATTTATGGCCGACTGATTTGTAAGTTTTTTATAAAAATGTTATTATTTATTACCTAAAAAATTATTTGTGTAAAATTAAAGAATACAGATTAATCAGAAATCCAGAAATAATAAAATAAATATCACCCATAATTCCACTCTCACCTATAATCACTGTTAACAATTGGGAGTATTTCTTTTGTTATATTTTCATTCTTTACTTTTTCATTGTATTTTTCTCCAAATTTTTATTATAAAAATATTGCAAACCTTTTGAAAAGTTGTAAGAATTTTACAGTGAACATCTGTTTACCTAGAGTCTACCATTAATGTTTCACTGTATGTGCTTTATCACATATCTAAAATTCATCACTCCTGTATGCTCCATCAATCATCTTATACTTGATGCATTTCAGAGTAAATTGCAGACATTAGTACACATAATTCAGAGCAGGTATGGGGTAGTTAGAAGTTTTAGGCGAAACGAGGGGACCCATCAGAGAATGGACACATCTATCTGTCATTGTAGGTTTTCCTAGATAGTACTAATGTTTCCATAAATGTAGTTAAGGTGTCAGACTACATGTCCTCATTTTTAGTTTGGAAATCAGTCCCAATAGGACATATCTGGGGCATATGGACCTATCAGAGTTTTCCAAAGCTAGGTGTTGGAATGTAGGCCATTTTCCCTGAGACAGGCTAAATCCTCAAGAAATAAATAAAAGAAGTCTCTTTTCTCATTGACCCACCTACCCTTAATGGGTGACAACATAAGTGGCAGCAAGAACAAGATGTTGAGGTGCTCTTCCTACCGGATATAAACATAGAACACTTTTAAGATTTTCTTTTTACTTTCTTTAAAAAAATTTTTTTGTGTGTGATGTTTGTTTTATTGCTTGCTTCTTAACTTATTTTTCAACTTAGCAATACAAAATACCTATTCTACCTTCACGTTTTCACTTCAAGGATGTGGAGTGAATGGAGTGAATGGATTAGCTTCTAGAGAGCTGTGAATCGCCTGAAAACTTTCTGTATGAATACGTGTATGTACAAGAAAGTACATGGTTTTTATCAGATTCCAAAGGGTATCTAACCCACAAGACTGGGAAAACAACTTACTTAAATCTGTAACCATGTAAAAGGCACAATTAGATCAAATAAGTTAGAGCCAGTGTTAAGAGGTATACTGTGGTCTCCTAGACATTTTTTAAGGAGCAAAAGTTGGATGCTGGTAATAGTAAGGAATTATAATAAGGGCACAAGATCTCTGCATTTGATTATTTCTGGAGTACATTCTTTAATATGAAAGCTAGAAGTGTATGACCTCTGGAGCCTCAGTTAATGCCAGTTTGATAGGAAATACTTTCACTGAAGATATTATTTCAATGGGATCCTGTTACTCCTTTAGCCAACTAGTATATATTAGGGATTTGGTGATTATAATGTTTAGTCACAGCTCAATTTTGTGCCACCGTTTCATTCTTTCCTTCAGATGTCTGATAATGAATGTAACCCTTTATTTGTTTTCACTGCTTACTTTCCTATTCAAAATTATTCTCAGGCTGCATTCCAGGGGGGCGAAAACAAATAGAGATAAGCTTTTCATGATCAACAAAGTAGACACAGATGGTGCAGGATATAGCAGTAGTTTTCAGAAGCAATTTACATAATTCTAATTCTTTTACTGTTTCTAATGTCATGTTTACCTGAACTAATTCTTCCTCTTATTATTCATTTTCTATAAATATGCTCTTATTTTATTTGTAAGTGCTCCAAGAATATGCCACATAAAAATATTACAAGAGCACTTCTGATTCACTAAAAGGAAGTAATTTGTTACGAACTGGAAGGTTGGGTTTAAAGAGAAAGTGGATTGTAGAACATTGTAAAAAGCTTTTTTATTTTTTAAGGAATAATTTTTCCTATAGAGAAAAACTGTCTGCCTTATGAACATTTAAGGAGATATTTATTGAAGAGAAAGTTATTTTACTGAAGGAGCTTAGGTGTAAATAGAGATTTTGAGGTTGTTTTCAGAGAGGATTTACAAAGTTTTGGCTATTCAGAAGCTTTGGTGGAATACATCTTTCTACCTAGATAGAGAGGAAGCCAAAGAGAAAGGTAACAAACTTAAGTCCTTGTTAACTTAGCTACAAGTTCTTTGTTTCTCACTTCTGCATCTCAACAATATTTAATGTATCTTTTTTTTTAACTTGTTTATTTGATTTATTTTTGGCTGTGTTGGGTCTTCGTTGCTGCGCACGGGCTTTCTCTAGTTGTGGCGAGCGGGGGCTACTTACTCTTTGTTGTGATGTGCGGGCTTCTCATTGTGGTGGCTTCTCTTGTGGAGCACAGGCTCTAGGCATGTGGGCTCAGTAGTTGTGGTGCATGGGTTCTAGAGCACAGGCTCAGTAGTTGTGGCCCATGGGCTTAGTGTTCTGCCGCATGTGGGATCTTCCCGGACCAGGAGTTGAACCCGTGTTCCCTGCATTGGCAGACGGATTCTTAACCACTGTGCCACAAGGGAAGTCCCTTAATGTATCTTTATATTTTTCTGTTTCTATATGGAGACCACTATGCAAAGACTATATGGCACTATGTAATTATGTCTGTTTAATGTATGGGTTTAAAATCAACTCTGTTGGGGCTTCCCTAGTGGCGCAGTGGTTGAGAGTCCGCCTGCCGATGCAGGGGACGCGGGTTCGTGCCCCGGTCCGGGAGGATCCCACGTGCCGCGAAGCGGCTGGGCCCGTGAGCCATGGCCGCTGAGCCTGAGCGTCCGGAGCCTGTGCTCTGCAACGGGAGTGGCCGCAGCCGTGAGAGGCCCGCGTACCGCAAAAAAAATAAATAAATAAAAAATGAAAAATGAAAAAAGAAAATCAACTCTGTTGTGGAAGACACGTGATTGCATTCATGCCACTATTCGTTATGGAACTTACCATGCCCTTGTGGTACACATCTTGATTATCTCAGTGATTTCTAAAGTTCTACATATTAAAAGTTTCCTTTTTTAATTGCATAGCACTAAAAATAGAATCAGTTATAGATACATCATTAATGAAAAACCAATAAAAATGTCCTCCGTAAAGCCTCCTGGTTAATTATGATTCCAGTTTTGCCTTTTGTTCTATTTGCTTTAGTATTAGTGGCTTGGAAGAAAGGTACAATGGGCCCTTTTAACAGCTCAGATTTGCGGAATTAGTTCCTGTTGAACGTTGATGGCTAGGAAGTTATTATTAACTTGCTTTGAGTCATTGGAGGAAGTCAAAACAGGGAGAAATCTGTTTATCATGGTTCATTTTATAAAAGAGGTTACCTATGGGGATAAAAATCCAAGGTCTGTATTAAAAAAGTATATTGAGTGCACAGCATACTTTTCTCAAATAGAAAGCTATAAATATCTAATCAGACAATTTTAAATTATTTTAAATAATAACAAACATTTTAACATAAACTAAACTTCTATGCTTATTTTTATATTTGATTTGGGTTTAATTTATTTAAAAGATAATAATGCAATGATCAAATGAGGAGTTGGGATGCCTACCTGTCTAGGTATCCCCCAAGAGGCTTCACAGGGTACCATTACCTTAATGAATCTACTATGGGCCCATATCTGTTCCTCAACCTTAAAAATTCTAAAGTTTATTGTTGTCAATTTGCCCATAGTAGGTTGATTCTTGACGTATAAATGAAACTGTTTCCTAATTTCCCCCAGGTAGGTCATTATGATGTAGATCAGAATTCTTAGGCTGGCAAGAACAGCACATTTTCCTATAAAATATCTGCATAGAAATCCATTCATTATCAGAAGATTACCAAGTCAACATGTGTTCAGAATAATGGGAGTCCTGTAACTCAGATATGTACTGGCATCAACCAAAGATAGTTTGAAACCTCTATCTAGAATTCTAGCTAGGTAGAAATCCCTGCTACGTGCAAGCTCCTTGAGGGTGGGGGCCATTGTGGATCTTGTTCACTGCTGTATGGTATGGCATCTAGAATACAGTATGCAATCAAAAACTGTCATTGGATGACTGACTGACTGACTGAATGACTGAATGAATGGAACCATAATACTCTGAGTCTGTTAGCCAATACTCCTTCTCTTAAACAGTGTTTGAGTGGACTATGCCAACATGTGCTCTTTGCTGTTCTTTTAATACTAATCCAACTCTATCCTTATTGACCTTTTCTTTCATCAGATAGATGAATATCTTTTGTTTGGTTTTGCTACTGCCTAAGAACAAATCTAACCCTTTAAGGAAATGTGTTGAATCCCTAATACATTATGTTATATGTTAATTTTGTAATTTACCTTAACTTCTCAAATTCTTGGGAGTAAACCTCATTTTTCTTTCTTTTTCTTAACTTGTAGTCCAGTGGTTTGGACACTGGCATTAGCTCAGTCTGACTTTGAATTCAGACTTCCCTGTTAGGAATCATATAATTTTGAACAAGCTCCTTTACCTCTTTGAGCTTCATTTTGCTCATCTATAAAATATGATTAACATAGTTCTGGTACAAGTTAAATAGTACAGCATGTACAGATTGACAGAGTATCTAAGACACTGTAAGGACTTAATAAATTATACATCAGGGGCTTCCCTGGTGGCGCAGTGGTTGAGAGTCCGCCTGCCGATACAGGGGACACGGGTTCGTGCCCCGGTCTGGGAAGGTCCCACATGCCACGGAGCGGCTGGGCCAGTGAGCCATGGCCACTGAGCCTGTGCGTCCGGAGCCTGTGCTCCACAATGGGAGAGGCCACAACAGTGAGAGGCCCACGTACAGCAAAAAAAAAAAAAATTATACATCAATATTGTTATAGATGTTGTCTAATATCATTACAAATGATCGATACTGTTATGACTACAAAACTCTGCAGCTCTAATATATTTTAATTTTGTACTCCAAAAGGAGTACAGAAGTGAGCAGAAGCCTAGGAACTAGTTGCATCCTGGGAAAAAGTACCAGGAGCAATGCCACAGAAAGAAAGAGTAAGTTGAATTTTTTCAGATATAAAAGAGAATCAGAGAAAAATGGACAACCAATTTTGATACCTTTAACTCAAACTAAATGACACCAAAATGAAGAGTGTTTGATGGCTCTATCTCAGCTATGTGAATAGAATTTGAATTCCATAGGGTAGGAACCATTGTGTTTCTTGTTTACAGCTAGTCTGTGGGATATTACATATTGTGGATATTCAAAAAAACAATGCATTTTAATGAAAAAATACCCATGGGCAAAACTGTAAAATGTGGCTATTTAATATTAATTCTGCAATCTTAAAGATCTTTTTTTATCTTTCTAAGATTTACTTTGTATTTAATATTTAAATTGTTTAATTCATCAACTGCTATGCCAGAACCTTGCATTCTCAATGCAGATTATTCTCAAATGATCTATACTTACACACACAAGTTGAAGTAGAGTGAGCATAGAAACCAAGTGAGATTGCATCTAATTGTAATCACTCAGCTATCACCTTCTTAGACTTTTCCTAACCACCCTATCCAAAAATAGCACTGCTCCATCACTGTCACAAACCTATACCTATCTCCATGCTGCTCTATTTTTCTTACCTCCTATCACAATTATATAATTGTGGTATTATAAATTTATAATTATTTTTACTCTCAGTCACTAGACAATAAGGTCCGTGTGGGCAGGAGCATTGTTTTGTTCTCAGCTATATCCCCGGAGCATAGTATAGTGGCTGGTCCATGTTAGGCTCTCAGTAAATATATGTGGAGTAAACAAATGAATGGACTCAAAGATCACATATGTGTAGACTCTATTGAAGACAGTCAAAGCCACTGAGTATCACTGTTTGACAACAAGCATGATTTGATCTGCTATCAAGTTCCTACTCTATAGCATTTGACCACGTATTAACATTAATACTTAAAGTTAAAAGCTAAGCCCCACAATATCATTCATATTATGACTTACATATATTCTATATATACTTCAATTGCATCATAAAATAAGTAGCCAATTTAGTTTCTTTCTTTTTTTTTTTTGTATTTTAGACTGTGACTTATACCATTCCAGCCACAAAAATTCTTCATTAATAAAGAACCACACAGTTGCCCTGAAAGATCTCATAGCCACAGCAAACTGTAATGAATAGAATCATAGTACATTTCGTGGTATCTCACTGGGCACTTAGAGTGTAGTAAAGTCTGCTCTCAAGTATTATAAATTTGCATACACTAAAGATCAAGTAATGTATGTCCAGGTAATTGATGCAGCAAAAGACATAGTCCAGCCCCATTACAGAGCTTATGACACATGGCTCTCGATTGCTCTCTAACTACACTTCCAAAATAAACACCTAAGATTTTAGCAATCATGTAAGAAAGGAGAAAATAAAAACTATATTTTTAAAAGGATGTCTAAAAAGATGTGCTTTGGGAATTCCCTGGCGGTCCAGCGGTTAGGACTTTGCCCTTTCATTGCTGAGGGCGCAGGTACAATCCATGGCTGGGGAACTAAGATCCAGCAAGCTGCATGGTGTGGCCAAAAATAATAATAATAATAATTTTGAAAGTGAAAAAATAAAATAAAATAAGTCATCTTAAAAAAAAAGATGTGCTTCTCAGCAACTATTGTTACTACATATTATGTAGATCTTTTCATTTTCATTCAACTCATAATTTATAGCAATATTATACAACTGTAAGTTAGTTGAAATTGACATTTAAGCTGAACTAGTATATTATACAGCATTGGTTTTAAGAACTGCATTCTAGATTGCTTCATTACTTGGGAGAAATGTTTTCCTTTTTATTACTTAATGTACAAACCATTTTATATGTTAAAATGTGACTTTAGTGATGCCAATGTCAACAGTTATTTTGTCCCTACCCTGCCCTTCTCTTTCTTCTCTAAGTTCAACTTAAAAAAAAATACTTAATCATTTACCAATTTGGCTTGTATTTTTATTGTACCTCATTTTCATTTGACTTACTATGTCAAATATAGGTGCTATAGAAAAGATTTATGAATCTAACCACTTCCAATGTTTTAGCTCAAACCAAATGGAGACAAAGATACAATTCAATGTAGCATTTGTAGATAAACTAACTTGATAATACTCAGAAATCTGAAACCTATTCCAAACCTTTTGATAACATTTAGTTTTACAAACACTGAAAAAACTGAAATGACAACAGAAAATATGAAATGGTACTACAAACTATCAATAGTACCCTCTCACTTCTCTGAAAGATTAGATAGATTGTTGTGAAATCATTCCTAAGGTCCAAGATATATTGCAAAATCAGAATCCACCCAATTCATAAGTTATATCTTGATTAGATGACCCTATTAGAGAGTAAAGTGACTGTTTTGTATACTGCTGAAAGGATTAACTGGTATTAGCAGCTAATTATCATATTTATTCTAAAAATCAACCAAGATGAACCAAAAATCAATTTATCTGAGAGAATACTTTTTCACTCTTAAAAAATGAGATAGGTTGCTACCCAAATTATCTTTTAACTATAATATTCACTTCCATTTAACTTTTTTTAATAGTTATATTAAAAACCTGAGATATGAGCATATAAAGTCAATGATGGAATCCTACCTGAGGCGGGGCTTGAAGTCTAACAGGCTATTAAGTAATATCTACAACTAATCAAAGGGCTGAGCCTCCAAGGTTAGGGAATGTCTCATTTAACTTTTTATCTCCAACATTCAGCCTAGTACCTGGCACACATTTAGTGATTTAGTGCCCAGTAGACAGTTGTGGAGTGAAGTATTGTGACAGCCATTTAAAAAAAAAAAAAAAAAGTAATGGGAGTTCTAGAAAAGGAGCAATGTATAAACCTGATTTGTTCCAAAGTTAAGGTCAAAATAGTGGTAAAATAAGTTTTTAGTGCTCAGAAACCCAAACCCAAGCTTGAGCCATTTTTAGGTCTATTAGTTCATTTTTGGATTCACATATAAATTAATTTAGTAAACCTCAGACCCTAAGAGCCACAAACATTAACAGTCTAAATTGGTTATTTGTTAACTAGCCCCCATACTTCGCAGGAAATTTCATAATCCCCCTTTGGCCCAATAAAGATGTCCTACTAGCCACTTTTTATTCGTAAATTCCCTGATTTTTTTTTTCTTTTTCTTTTCACATTTCAAGAAACCTAGAAGAGTATGAAAAATAAGATATTATTTGGCACTTAGAGCACTTCTGTCCGATTGGCTCAAGGTTCTGTAGAGTCACTTCCTGATTCTTTTGACATCCTCCTGAAGTAAGATGGCATAAATGTCAAGGTCCAAGATCCACATTTTACACAGGTGCAGAAGTTGAAATTCACAGTTAAGTAACCTGTCCTGGACCAACCAGGAGTGTGGTGGCATGTCTCAGTGTAAACGTCAGAGTGCTGCAGTTGCTTTACCAGACATGTTATGTGCTAGGAAAGCATTTCAAAGCCATCGCCTGGCACCTCACAGAGGCTTACCTGACCAGGCTCCCTTTCTTCTTCCTCCTCAACAGGAGCAACAGAACCAGAGACCAGAAGGACTCTACAACTAAATGAGGGCTCCCATACTTTTATACAGATTTTCAGATTGTTGGGTTCTGTAAAATCTTCCATCAGTTTCCTGCCGCTCCTTATTTCTAATGTTCCTGGGCCCTGCATTTGAAATTTTCCACTCCTCGCTTTTCTGTCATCTAAAATTATGATACTAATCACAGGTGATCACTACCCTTATGGTCTTTCATCTAAAATCCATCCTTTATTAAAACCGCATTGCTGGGCTTCCCTGGTGGCGCAGTGGTTGAGAGTCTGCCTGCCGATGCAGGGGACACGGGTTCGTGCCCCTGTCCGGGAGGATCCCACATGCCGTGGAGCGGCTGGGCCCGTGAGCCACGGCCGCTGAGCCTGCACGTCCGGAGCCTTTGCTCCGCAACGGGAGAGGCCACAACAGTGAGAGGCACGCGTACCACAAAAAAACCCAAAAAAACGAAAACAAACAAAAAAAAACATTGCTTTTTTCAGTCTTCAGTCTGGGCAGTATATGAACATGGCAATTATACCTCTTTTTTGAACCCACACACAGTGGCCTGGAGAGGAAAAGTGATGCCCCTGAGCAGTGTAATGAGTCTATACCCTTTCCTCCCACACGCCACTGTGCTATGCACCCAACCCCACCTTTTTGTTCTTTGATATCCTTTCCCTTACTTATCCTTCTAATTATCTCATCACACCTTTCCTTCTTTGTCTTCTCTTTCACCAATGCAGTAAAATAGAGACACTCCTTAATGTGTTATCTCCTTGCCCCTCTTCACTTTGTTCCATTTGCTTGGCCACCTTATCTCTCACCCACCTACCCACCCACCCCCGCCCCGCCCCCGCCCCGTGGCTTGAA
>NW_020172463.1:2211625-2247321 GCF_003031525.2 Neophocaena asiaeorientalis asiaeorientalis | reverse complement strand
TCCCATTTCTCCTGATCTATACTCTACACTTTGTATTAAGCTTTTACCTGCTCAGAAAACTTTAGGAACTTCCTATCACTTATTAGAAGGAGTCAACACTCCCTGGCTTGACATTCCTGACTCTAATCAATTTCCCCCGAACCTGCAGCCATCTCTCATATTACCCTCTCACATTCTTAGTGTTGTCCAAGTTTGGCCATTGTCTGTTTCCTACCTCACTCCGCATCTTTTTGCTTTCATGCCTTTACTGTTTCTCTTTCCCCTTCTCAACTGCCCTTTACCCCATCTCCATATACCCAAATTTTATCCATTTTTCTAGAAGCATCTCATGCTTCACGATATCAATATTGTCATTGCTTCTCCCACCATGAAGCAGCCCCTTATCAAGGTTTCAGGGTGTGTGGTCAGAAGCCTACCTGTGTCAGAATTACGTTTGATTCTTATTAACTATGCACATCCCCAGGTCTCAGCCTAGCCTACTATATTTAATTATCTAAAGATGAGGACCAGAAATCTAAATTTTTAACAAGCTTCCCACATGAATCTTATGCACATTAAGTTTTTAGAACTACAGCTGTATATTCTGACTTCTCAAGTTACACTGAAGTTTTCTTTAGGTACATTCAGTTGTTCCCTTTCATCATCATTATTTGTCTGTGTACTTTATTTGTGAGAGCATTCTGAGGGAAGGTATATGACTTTAACATCAAAATAAATGCTTCTGCATCACAAATGCTCCTTGAATTTATTAAATCTTTGATAAATATTGATTGATTAAAAGAAGATGAATGCATGTATTTCATTTGCTAGCACCCAATGAACATTAGAATTTATGTCTAACTCATAAACCTATATTTATATATATTGGCAGGTGAAAATAACAATTTGACTTTTCCTCAGAACTACACAGAAATGTGAGGTGGATTGAAATACTATTAGGATATCACTTAAAAGATTAATTATGCATTTCTAAGCATGGCTAGTTCCTCAGTCACCGCAATGCTTAATGGGAGACCTGATAGGCAGCCTGGGCTTTACTTAAAATTTTCTCTTTGCCATTTTACTGCCCGCTCTTTGGTAGTTCTTTCCACGTTCCTGGGTCTCTTTTTCCTTCCTTTTAATATAATGAGGTTCAACTAGATAAGCCAACTAATAATTCTATGATTATATTATTTTATGATTAAGCTATGTGGTTTAAGCAGGGCTACAACTTCTGATTTTAGACTACTCTTGGTTAGTCTTACTAAATGAAAGCACTTGCATTTAACTTTCCCCAGAGATTCTCATAAAAGAGAGTTTAAAACTCTCAAATTGTCTAAGAAGCAAAGGTGCCTAAATGTCCTTAACATCATTCATGTTAACTCAAATCATTTAGCAGAGGCTGTTTTAAGTATGTATTAATATTAGCCCATGTCTTATTGCCTATGTTATTAACCAATACATTAAATTGACATTGAAACTGATATTTTGCCATTGTGATATTGTTCTGTGCCTGCAAATTAAGCTAGAATTCTGGGCTTTACTGTTGCTGGGATCTAAGATATATATATATATATAATATATATATAAATATATATATATATTTCTATGGTTATAGCCTTAACAAAATAACTTCAGTGAGAATGAAAATAGTGTCTTTGACAAAAGTTCTTTTTTTTGGACCATTTTAACACAGAGAGGCAATGACGGATATACTCTTAAAAATTATTCCTAAGGTTGTTCTCATTTTTATATATTAGGTCCACTTTATTTTAAAACATGTTTCTATGCATAATTATGACAAACAATGGGTTAAAAATGTTGGTCTGTCCCCTTCTGATAGTGTTATGACTAGATATATTACCTTTTCACAGTTCCAATTTTAGTTTTACTGGTGGATAACTAGATATGAGAGTAAAATTATTGTTTTATTTCTGTATCATTACTACTATTCATCCCACATTTACTACATTAAACAATATATTCAAATGAGATAATGAATTATAGATTTTAAGAGCAGAATGTACTATATTTGTTGAGGAAAATTAAGCTAAATCTTCATTGGAGGCATTAGAGTTGAACCTTATAGTGGAGTTAATTACATATAAATACTTCCTTGGGCCAGGATTTATTTTAGAAATAAAATAAAGTTTCTCTAAAGAATTTATTATCATCTAAAAGTAATAATAGATTATATAGTACATTTTATTAAAATATAAATAATCCAGCTTTGTTGTTTTTTTAATGTCAGCTATTTGACTTACATTTCTTGAGTCTGATTTCAGAATAATATTATTTCAATCTACCTCACATTTTTCTCTTGTTTTGAGTAAAAATAAAAATCATTATTTTCATCTGTCTGTAAATGTGTTTATGAATTAGACTTGGACATTGTAATACTCATAGGGTGCTAGCCAAAGAAGCTTATCTAAGACAAGTTTTTAGTCCTAAAGACTTTAAAGTCTTTACTCCTCAGTCTCTTTAGGTTCAATACAATCAGTTCCTTAGTAAACAACTATCCTGTTAGTGACTTCTTTAGAGCACCTTCCCTATAAACTCTTCGCAGATTTCTCATAATTCAGCAAGTTGGAAAAACGTGGAATGAATGGGAATATATTTCATTTCAAAGTAGAAGACTTCAAGATGTTCATTTCAAATCCTACATCCAGCTGGAACCTACCTCTGTGATAAGGGGAAACCTATCTTTTCCTTTCTAAAAATTATAATACCAAGTGACCCAAACATTTGGCACATATGCTCTTAACAAGGTAACTTAAAGGTACAGGAATATTAGTAATTTTTTTAAAAGGACCTACAAATATCAACAGGATTATTGGAGATTAATTAATTAATTAATTAATTAATTAATTCCGGAGCCTGTGCTCCGCAACGGGAGAGGCCACAACAGTGAGAGGCCCGCGGACCGCAAAAAAAAAAAAAGGACTGATTTTAGAATAGACTGTCCAGATTTAAATCAGTTTCCAGCATTTACTAGCTGTGTCTAGGAGCAAGTTGATTAACCTTTCTGTAACTCATCCATAAGATGAGGACAATAATAGTTCCAGTCTCATAGCTTTTCTGTGAGGATTAAATAAGTTAATACAAAGTGTATGTGACTGGTTCATAGGAAACACCCAAAGAGTGTTAGCTATTACCATGTATAATTTAATAGGAAAAATAAAGTCATACCTATCAGCTGTCACTACTGTGTTTCCCCAGTATGGACTATAACTTTATCCCACTAAGAAAAGCATGGTTTATTTATGACTTTATATGCACTTAATTAGATATATTTTGACATATTTACATAAGAAAGAAGTTATTTTCATTTTAGGTAATCACATCTACCCACACTGCTAAGATGATGTTTGATTTTTGAAAGTGTGGAAATGAAACCACTTGATGTATTTTTTTTTAACATCTTTATTGGAGTATAATTGGTTTACATTGTTGTGTCAGTTGCTGCTGTATAACTAAGTGAATTAGCTATAGTATACATATATCCCCATATCCCCTCCCTTTTGCCTCTCCCTCCAAGCCTCCCTAAGTCACCCATCTAGGTGGTCACAAAGCACCAAGCTGATCTCCCTGTGCTATGCAGCTGCCTCCCACTAGCTATCTATTTTACATTTGGTAGTGTATAAATGTCCATGCCACTCTCTCACTTCGTCCCAGCTTACCCTTCCCCCTCCCCGGTCTGCATCTTTATTCCTGTTCTGCCCCTAGGATCTTCAGAACCATTTTTTTTTTTTTTTTTACATGCCATATATGTGTGTTAGCATACAGTATTTGTTTTTCTCTTTCTGACTTACTTCACTCTGTATGACAGACTCTAGGTCCATCCACCTCACTACAGATAACTCAATTTTGTTTCTTTTTATGGCTGAGTAATATTCCATTGTATATATGTGCCACATTTCTTTATCCATTCATCTGTCAGTGGACACTTAGGTTGTTTCCATGTCCTGGCTATTGTAAATAGAGCTGCAGTGAACATTGTGGTACGTGATTCTTTTTGAATTATGGTTTTCTCAGGGTATATGCCCAGTAGTGGGATTGCTGGGTCCTATGGTAGTTCTATTTTTAGATTTTTAAGGAACCTCCATGCTGTTCTCCACAGTGGCTGTATCAGTTTACATTCCCAGCAACAGTGCACGAGGGTTCCCTTTCCTCCAAACCCTCTCCAGCATTTATTGCTTGTAGATTTTTTTTTTTGCTCTACGCGGGCCTCTCACTTTTGTGGCCTCTCCTGTTGCGGAGCACAGGCTCCGGACGCACAGGCTCAGCAGCCATGGCTCACGGGCCCAGCCACTCTGCGGCATGTGGGATCTTACCGGACCGGCGCACGAACCCGCCTCCCCTGCATCGGCAGGCGGACTCTCAACCACTGCACCACCACGGAAGCCCACTTGTAGATTTTTTAATGATGGCCATTCTGACTGGTGTGAGGTGATACCTCATTGTAGTTTTGATTTGCATTTCTCTAATGATTGGTGATGTTGAGCATTCTTTCATGTGTTTGTTGGCATCCTGTATATCTTCTTTGGAGAAATGTCTATTTAGGTCTTCTGCCCATTTTTGGATTGGGTTGTTTGTTTTTTGATTTTGAGCTGCATGAGCTGCTTGTATATTTTGGAGATTAATCCT
Source organism: Neophocaena asiaeorientalis asiaeorientalis (assembly GCF_003031525.2). Lineage (NCBI taxonomy): Eukaryota > Metazoa > Chordata > Mammalia > Artiodactyla > Phocoenidae > Neophocaena > Neophocaena asiaeorientalis. Next base: position 2,242,695 of record NW_020172463.1, on the reverse strand, counting down.
CTGTCAGTTGCTTTGTTTGCAAATATTTTCTCCCATTCTGAGGGTTGTCTTTTGGTCTTGTTTATGGTTTCCTTTGCTGTGCAAAAGCTTTTAAGTTTCATTAGGTCCCATTTGTTTATTTTTGGTTTTATTTCCATTCCTCTAGGAGGTGTGTGAAAAAGGATCTTGCTGTGATTTATGTCACAGATTGTTCTCCCTATGTTTTCCTCTAAGAGTTTGCTAGTGTCTGGCCTTACATTTAGGTCTTTAATCCATTTTGAGCTTATTTTTGTGTATGGTGTTAGGGAGTGTTCTAATTTCATTCTGTTACATGTAGCTGTCCAGTTTGCTGACCCAAGATATGCACTATCCTGGAGAATGTTCCATGAGCACTTGAGAAGAAAGTGTATTCTTTTGTTTTTGGATGGAATATCCTATAAATCTCAATTAAGTCCGTTTTGCTTAATGTATCATTTAAAGCTTGTGTTTCCTTATTTATTTTCATTTTGGTTGACCTGTCCGTTGGGGAAAGTGGGGTGTTAAAGTCCCGTACTATGATTGTATTACTGTTGACTTCCCCTTTTTTGGCTGTTAGCATTTGCTTTATGTATTGAGGTGCTCCTATGTTGGGTGCATAAATATTTACAATTGTTATATCTTCTTCTCGGATTGATCCCTTGATCATTATGTAGTGTCCTTCTTAGTCTCTTGTGATAGTCCTTATCTAAAGTCCATTTTGTCTGATATGATAATTGCTACTTCAGCTTTCTTTTGATTTCCATTTGCGTGGAATATCGTTTTCCATCCCCTCACTTTCAGTCTGTATATGTCCCTAGGTGTGACGGGATTTATTTTTGTATCCATTCAGCCAGTCTGTGTCTTTTCGTGGGAGCATTTAATCCATTTACATTTAAGATAATTATCAACATGTATCTCCCTATTACCATTTTCTTAATTGTTTGGGGTTTGTTATTGTAGGTCTTTTCCTCCTCTTGTGTTTCCTGCCTAGAGAAGTTCCTTTAGCATTTGTTGTAATGTTGGTTTGGTGGTGCTGAATTCTCTTAGCTTTTGATTGTCTGTAAAGGTTTTAATTTCTCTGTCGTATCTGAATGCGATCCTCGCTGGGTAGAGTAATCTTGGTTGTAGGTTTTTCCCTTTCATTACTTTAAATATGTCCTGCCACTCCCTTCTGGCTTGCAGAGTGTCTGCTGAAAGATCAGGGGTTAACCTTATGGGGACTCCCTTGTATGTTATTTGTTGCTTTTCCCTTGCTGCTTTTAATATTTTTTCTTTGTATTTAATTTTTGATAGTTTGATTAACATGTGTCTTCATGTGTTTCTCCTTGGATTTATCCTGTATGGGACTTTCTGCACTTCCTGGACTTGATCGACTACTTCCTTTTCCATATTAGGGAAATTTTCAATTACAGTATTTTCTCAGTCCCTTTCTTTTTCTCTTCTTCTTCTGGGACCCCTATAATTCGAATGTTGGTGCATTTAATGTTGGCCCAGAGGTCTCTGAGACTGTCCTCAATCCTTTTCATTCTTTTTTCTTTATTCTGCTCTGTGGTAGTTATTTCCACTATTTTATCTTGCAGGTCACTTATCCTTTCTTTTGCCTGTGTTATTCTACTACTGATTCCTTCTAGAGAATTTTTAATTTCATTTATTGTGTCGTTCATCATTGTTTGTTTGCTCTTTAGTTCTTCTAGGTCCTTGTTAAACATTTCTTGTATTTTCTCCATTCTACTTCCAGGATTTTGGATCATCTTTACTACCATTACTCTGAATTCTTTTTTAGGTAGACTGCCTATTTCCTCTTCATTTGTTTGGTCTGCTGGGTTTTTACTTTGCTCCTTCATCTGCTGTGTGTTTCTCTGTCTTCTCATTTTGCTTAAGTTACTGTGTTTGGGTTCTCCTTTTTGCAGGCTGCAGGTTCATAGTTCCCGTTGTTTCTGGTGTCTGCCCCCAGTGGATAAGGTTGGCTCATTGGGTTGTGTAAGCTTCTTGCTGGAGAGGACTGGTGCCTGTTTTCTGGTGGATGAGGCTGGATCTTGTCTTTCTGGTGGGCAGGACTGCGTCCGGTGGTGTGTTTTGTGATGTCTGTGAACTTAGTATGATTTTAGGCAGCCTCTCTGCTAATGGATGGGGTTGTGTTCCTGTCTTGCTAGTTGTTTGGCTTGGGGTGTCCAGCATTGGAGCTTGCTGGTTATTGAGTGGAGCTGGGTCATAGTGTTGAGACGGAGATCTCTGGGAGAGCTCTTGCTGCTTGATATTACAATGGAGCCGGGAGGTCTCTGGTGGTGCAATATCCTGAACTCGGCCCTCCCACCTCAGAGGCTCAGGCCTGACACCCAGCCAGAGCACCAAGATCCTGTCAGCCATACGGCAGTGAATGTGGCAGTGTCCATTATGAAGTCAGATTGTGAGGGTCTACAATATCTGTTCAGGTAGAACAGGCTGACTTGGGAGCAATTTGTCTACGAGGCTGTCTCCAGTAGCCGGTGGCTAAAAGAGTAGGTCTCCACATGTGCTGGTAGAATCTTAAACGTTTATATAGAGGGCTTCACTGGGTTCAGTCACAGATTTGGTACAGATGGTGTCAAGAGCACCTTACTCTCTCAAGGTTGTGTGCTTGAAACAGCTCCTAAGTCTGAGGGTGTGCAAGCTGCAGGAAGACAAGACCACCCAGGGCGGCCTGCAAGCCGTGGTTCTTGCCATGAACCCCGCTGCTGCCGTCATGGAATCTGGCTTCTACCGCTGCTCTGCAATGAGTTTTCAGTGAAGTTTTCTCTCTGTGCTGATGAGATTCACGCTACTTGAGTTGCCCAAAGCCATAGAGCATGTAAATGTTGGGGCAGGGTTACAAACCCAGCAAATCTGGCTCCAAGGTCTGTGTTACCTCACTCTGTCTGAAGCAAGGTCCTGGAGCAACACCCAACTGTGTGCGGCAGACGGCGGGCAGGACATGTCGGCAGCCTTCGCTGCCCAGGAGAAGGGCAGTTTCCCAGTTATCCGCTTGATGTATTTTGTAATGATTATGAGTTCTTGTTTAGTAACAGATAATTGAATAGGTTTCACTAAGTGTTTTCAATAATGAAGGTTATGACTGATGAATTATATAAAGTGGAAGTATAGTGCAAACATTAATTTGGTGTTGCTTACCACTTTTATTTAACCTTTTTCTTTATTTGGAGATAGCAGTCACAAACATCTACCACCTAGAAAGGTAGTCCAAATTAAATTATATTCACAAAAGAGGTGTCTTTGGAGAATAAGTTCCCTCTAATGAAACTACTGATAGTACTGCAGGCCGGCCCCTCATATTTCAAACACCTGTCTTGGTGAGACAAGTTTAATGCATAGAAAGAGCTTCCGTTAGCAGCAAGCCGTTGGCACAACCTTTGTCTGTGAAGGTAAAACAAGAAACGTTGCACCTTGCTTATTTTCTTCATGCAAGAGCCTGTGTGAACTGCAGTGAACTGTAGTAATTCCATTTAAATAATTTTAAATAATAAATAACTTAGTGTTTTATATCACTCACTCCTTTTAAATAATAGATAAACACGGATGACAATTTGGCTTTCATAAACTTTTGGAGAGCATAGTCATATAAAGCCTACCAACAAAACGCTTATGTTATTTGAAGGTCAGTTATAGTTATTTTCCTTTTCTTTTTTTTTTTTCTTCCAAACTTAATAAAAGTAATTTGGGAAGGTTGAGGTTTTTATACAAGCAAAAATACTTAGGTAATATTCTATTTAGACATACAGTAATTGCAAGATTTCAAGTGTTTAATATTTTAGAATGTAGAACTCATTGAACCACTGTGTGTCAGACTCTTGAATTTATACAAAATCTTACCTTTGGTTTTAACATTTTTTAATTAATTGATTCACACCATAGGTGCAGGGAAATTGGCTCTCCAGAATGTTGGGAAAATGGAAACAGAGATATTTTTAGGTAAATTTAGACATTCATTCTGTGAATTCTCCACAGAAATAAGAATGTGTTATATCTGATGCTTTGGCTTCCCAGTATATGAACACATCTCTCATTAAGTTAACTTTTCCAAATGGTGATGTAAGTTCAGAATATAAAAGGACAGTGGCATATCAAAGGTTGAGTTTTCCAGACCCTGGTGAGACCCTACCATCCTTGGACAGTGTCACTGGCAGCTATATGCCCCCACTGGGCACTCTACGGGCCCAAGTGCTGAGACAGGCTGCATGCACTCCTACCTGGTGTGACTAATTAAGTTGAAAACATAATCTCACCTCACATTGGGCATATACAGTGGGATTTCTTCCTGCCAGTCCATAGTCAAGATGAAACAGTGTTAATAGTTTTTGTCATTTTGGGAAAGGCTTGGTGCCTGAGCAGGAATCAGGTTCCCATTGTTCCTCTATTCATTAACTGATGCCCCAGTAGGGATTAAACTGATGATAAATGAGCAAGGCATTCTACTCTTGTCAAATGAGATAAAAAATACAGTGAAAAAATGCATAGAATGAGTTGAATGAACATTTACAGAGGATTTATTATTACAGAGTTATCTTGGGCTCACCCACGGAGGAATAACAAGTCAATAATATAAAATTTAGAATTAAAACTGAGTTTCACCTTGTTTACCAGTATTACTGCTGTCGGTAGCTCTGGGACATTCTAATGGCCCGACTTTGTGCTGAGAAAAGTTATTTGACTTCTGCTAGCCTTAGTTTCCTGATTTATACAATGAGAATAATAATACTTCATAGGATTATTGCAAGAACTAAACTAAATTATAGCTGTAAAATTGGCCTTGACATATACTATGAACTAAATGAAGATTAATCATTATTATTATGTGTGAAATATTTATGTTTGACACTAGTATTCTTATTTTACAAGAAAGAAAGAATACTAGTGCTCAGATAGTCTTACCCACTAGACTAAGGTCATGCACAGCTAATACGTGTAAAGCTTCAGTAGGCATGTGATTCATATCGAAGTGATTTTGAAAAGGTTATGGACAGTTATAATACGTTGACCATAGTAAGGTCCTGAAGCTGGTCCACTAATCTTACATGATGAAAATGTACTTACTCCATTGATACATATGGCATATTTCTTGTCCCAGATCTTGAGCTCCTACTCAGTGGTGTAGTTTCCCCATTTCTAATTTTAAACTTTGTAACATTTTACCATTTCTGTGTGTGTGTGTGTGTGTGTGTGTGTGTGTGTGTGTGTGTTGTGATACAACCCATGTGTCATTGGCGGCCCTCTTGCCCTTTAAGCTCTAAATAAGATTGGTTTACACTCCTAATCCATGGAAAGCCCAATACCCTTCTCAGGATTTCTCTGAACTCCCAATGGGTCTTGCCTTGTCATGGTCACCTGTCTCCAGTTACCTCTTTCTGTAACTTTTTTGTTTTCTTCCCTGTATCTCTGCTATGTTATATATTTAAATACAGAAATCAGCCTCTTTCTTAAGTATACGGCACGTGCACGGTTCCATAAAAATAAACGTGCTCAGCAGTGTGAATCTAGCACACTTTCCTGAATTATGGGGAAGATGCAGAAACACCAACAACTTAAAATTGAATACTATATATCCCCAGTTTTTATATGTTTTCATCTATCTTAAAGGCTGTCCCACCTAGCCCTGCTCGTTTTTTATCTTTATTCCCCACCATCCACTAATTTCTCATTAATTTCTAATTTAGGAATAGTTTCGGTGTCTTCCATTGCTTTCTCTCCTAATAACACGTGTTCTCAGACTCTTATTCCACCGCAAGCACCTTGTCAAGATATCTTCCTAATCTTAGACAATTTTCTCTTTGAAAGGAACACTGTTATCAGGGATTAACGTATACACACTGTAATGGCAAGCCATCTCAACTCTTCTTGGAACAAGGAGGAGCGGAATTAAATAAATGAAATTAAGAAAATGAAACAAAGCAAAGCTCACAATTGAAAGATGCTTTTGTGGGAAAAGGACTCCAAGTCAGAGCTCAGAAGTTCTTTGAGAACACCTGTAACTTCTCATCACCCAATGTGCAGAGGGGTGCAACTGTTAGAATCACAGGAGCAATTTCTTTTTTCTCAGGAACAAACAGTGGCTAAATATGCCAAGCCTTGGTCTCAGGTTATCTGATCTATTAGGTGAAGGGCAATTTGTTTTTATGTAGAAGTGTTGAGTCTCTATTTTCCAAATGGAATAAAATTTTGATTGCAAGATGTTCTGTTTCTGAGAGCTCTGTGACGGGATTCAAAATTCTAAATGGCTTCAGTAGGCCTTTCTTCTGCGTAGGACTTAACATTTTGTATTTATTTCCAAATTTTGACTGTACTTATTGGCGTACTTATGCCCTGGAAAAATGACAGTTATTTCAGATTTTTAAAATTATCTTATTATTTAAGACAGTATCTTCTTATTATGTAAGGATTGACTATAAAAATGAAGTAATTGTTACTATTAGTACTATTATTTCACTTTCACCTCGGTCTTTTGCAACACCACTGTCATGCTTTGTGTTAAATAATCATTATAGTTGTGTCATTAATCTTACTCTGCTGTTTCTTCAAAGCTTTAACTGGAAGTTAGATTTTAAATATTAAAACAAATCTTCAGTGAGCTATTACTTAAACACTATCATGTAGATTGAGGTTAAGGATTTCTGCAAAGAGGCATTTCCTATTGCTTTTGGTGTCAGAAAGTCTTTAATTTTGAACAGGTTAAATATATGATCATAAAACCAAGGAAGTCTTAAGAATCCACCTTCTTCCAGGTAAATTGTACTAAGATAGTCTAGACATTGAAGAGGCAAAATTTTTTCTAACAAATCTCTAGGACAGTGATTCTGAAACCTGTTCATGAGTCCATTCACTGTATTTTCTGATTTATGTTATTGAGTATGTTTCTTGCTATTATTTCATCCTTGTTGAAGCTGAAGACAAATGGATTTTCTCACCCCCCTCTACATTCTCCCAGTGCCTGAAGAACAAGGCTAATTTATTTCTCAGCCCTTCTTCCTTCAAGCGAATCAATCTGCATTTGATTAAACTCTGTTACTGAACATCCACCTTAGCACCATTGCTAAATACAGGACTCTCTTCTAAACAAAGGCGTCGGAGAAAAACTAAATATGCAGAGGAGGTCTAATCGTGAACCTATCAGAGAATATTAACAAAGACTAAATTTAAAACTCTGGAGCTTTAGTCTTGGAGGCACAGTATGATCCCCTAGAAATAAAAAAGCTGACATTTGAAGCAATTTAATCAAAGCTCTTGCTATTCCCTCTTGGGTTCCAGACATAATGTGAGGCTGTTTTGAATCACTGTGACCTCCATGCCTCAGCGTCTTTGGAAAATTCAAAGCTGAATGTTTAGCACCCGAAAGCTTTTGTACGTCCCTTATATCATGATGGAAATACATTCCATGTAAGCTTCGTATTTTAGATAGTTATCTGATTTTATCTGGTTTGGGCTCTTTGCTGATAGTGCATGGTTCTTGAATAACATACAACAAATGTGCCCTGCTCCTTGGTACACAGGAAATGAGGATGCCCACAGTGCCCGCCTCCGTGAGTTAGCTCAATAAATTTGAATTGCTCATTAGCGTTCCAATGCCTCATTGTTGCCTATATGTGAACAGCTTAAGTGAACAGGAATCAGATGGAGGGTGGGGGAGGACACACAGATTTCACATAATTCCTGTTGCCAGAGAAACCATTTTCTTGCTGTCTGGGCATGCACCAAGCAGCTTAGATCAACTGGAAGCTCAGCACAACCCTTGCTGTGACTTTAGTGAAGAAAACAAACAGAAGGGAGAAAATCCTTACAAAGAAAAGCAGAATCGAGTGTTAAAATGTTCTTTTAATTAGATGGTTTTGTAGACTGGCCTTTGAAATACCTTGTCTCCTAAGATAACTGATCCATCTAAGTCTACATGTGTTTCCGTGCCTCATGGTGATTTATATTTCTTTTTCGGCCTATGTCTAGAAGCCCTGTTTTTGTCTATGTTTGTATGCATTATACATATGCATATTTACACAAGAATATTCTGTATCTTTTTCCCTCTTTCTCTTCCGTGCCCCAACACCCCACATCACACAACTGAGCTCTGTTTAACACATGGGAAACTTTTCTCAGGGGGTAAAAGAGAAGAATATGGCAATAACATGGTTTGCTCACCAAAGCTGAAAATAAATGACATAAATTCAAGAAGCACAGGAGAGTACACACTGAATTCTAGATTTGTTTATTAAACACTTGGATCTTTTTGATGAAGGATGGTTTCTAAGCATGAAAGTTAAAAATCAGTTAAGAATATATGAGGTTAAATGTTATAAACACACGGTTCCCCATACATTTTCCCACATATTTTTAGTACATAAGTATATACTGATTCTACTTCTGATACTGTGTAGGAAAAACAAGTAGTAGCGGTAGTAGTAGCAGTTAAAATCATTTATTTATTTATTTATGACAGCTCTGGAAATAGCTATTTCACATTTGGGGAGATTTTTATTATTTTTTTCTTATTTTCTTTATTTTTATTTGTTATTTTTAAAATTTACGTACATTAAAGGTTTCAATGAAGATTTTTTCTCACTTCTTGTCCTTTGAGATAGAGATAATTGGTAGATATCTTTGGTGCCTAGAGATTTTGTAACACTAAGTGTTCATTCATGAATTCCTTGATACATCTCACCCCATGTAGAAGTGACCTCTTTCTATCTGTGCTGCCTTTGCTTGTACCCAGTTTTGTTTTTTTTGTTTTTTTTAATTTTATTTATTATTTTTGGCTGCATTGGGTCTTCGTTGCTTCGCGCGGGCTTTCTCTAGTTGTGGAGAGCAGGGGCTACTCTTTGTTGCGGTGCGCGGGCTTCTCATTGCAGTGGCTTCTCTTGTTGTGGAGCACAGACTCTAGGCATGTAGGCTTCAGTAGTTGTAGTGTGCGGGCTTCAGCAGTTGTGGCTTGCAGGCTCTAGAGTGCAGGCTCAGTAGTTGTGGCTCACAGGCTTAGTAGCTCCACGGCATGTGGGAGCTTCCTGGACCAGGGCTCGAACCCGTGTCCCCGGCATTGGCAGGTGGATTCTTAACCACTGCGCCACCAGGGAAGCCCTGTACACAGTTTTAATCATAGTGTTTATGCCACTTACGTCACGTTTGTCTTGTCTCTGTTCCACTAGTTTCAACAAACGCACCAAGACTATAACCATGTCCTATCTAAATTCACAAATCTTGCACCAAGCATAGAGTCTGTATATAATAAGTACACAAAAAATGTTTACCAAGAACAATGAATCAACGAAGGAAGCAGAATGTTTTCTCAATGGAGTAACTAATATGCACAATATAACATTATAAATTGGGAGTAAATTAGGAGATGAAATTCAAGGTTTCAAATCGTCATGTCAAAGTAATCACTGAACACATTTCACATTTTTAGATATTCTAAGAAAAAAATGACAGTATTGAAAAACAAGAAATATATTAAATAAGAAAATCACTGGTTTTCAAACATAGGCTCATATTTCCAAAATTGCAAAAAAAAATTTTGAAAAAAATGTCCAGAAGCAATTTGGGTTTTTTTGTTTGTTTTTTTAGTTTTTTTTCTAATTCTAGTCTCATGTTTTTCTTTTCCTCTGTAAATTTCAGTCTTTGATTGTAGCAATGCTAAAATCTCCCTCTGCCTGCACAATTACTACATGCTAATTTCACTTGCCCTGGGGTTATGGTCTAATTTGCATTCTGTTTTAATGACCCATCTTCTTTAGGCCAACTAGCTAGAAAATTGCTGATAGTCTTTAAAGCATTCATACTAAAATACTTAGATTTCATTTTGTTTTGTCATTTATTTATTTTGCTTTCTATTTGCCTTAACAGGAGGTACAAGAATTTCTTTTTTCGATCTTTGTTCATTTCTACATGTTTTCTTCTGCTTTCAATTCTTTAAATCTGTCTTCTTGCCTTTTGTCCATCAATTAACAGATCAAAGCATAAACTATTAAAGATCTCCATGTAGTAATCCCCATAATTTCTGAATGTAGATCTTGATAATCAACATGATTTCTGAATTTGGCTTTACCAGCTATAATAAATCTATCCTCCTTTACAATTTTTTTTTTTTTTTTTTTTTTTTTCTGCGGTATGTGGGCATCTCACCGCTGCGGCCTCTCCCGCTGCGCAGCACAGGCCCCGGACGCGCAGGCCCAGCAGCCACGGCCCACAGGCCCAGCCGCTCCGCGGCACACGGGATCCTCCCGGACCGGGGCATGAACCTGCTCCGCCTGCATTGGCAGGCGGACTCCCAACCACTGCGCCACCAGGGAAGCCCTCCCCTTTACTCTTTTATTGCATATCTTGATGAAAACTCTAATTCCGATTAAGGTCTCAATTCAAATTTCAATGAACTGAAGGACAGTATGTTTTAACACTGATTCTCCTCCCCAGTTAGCATAACTGGTGAAAAAGGAAAAATATTACAGCCTTAGTTTGCACCGGGAATCAACGCCTTCTTGTGATAGATCTTTTCATTGTAAATGCAATTGACAGAGGTGTCTATTATAAGCTATTTGTTATACAGTCTTTATAAATAGCTCTCATCATGTATAAGACAAGTCTAAATTTGTTTGGAAATAGCTTCTGAAGACACCCTGCTGTGGCTTCCTCCGATTGCCAAGCTGGCATTCAGTGGGGGAGTCAGACACTTGGAGCAACTTTAGCTAGTCATCTTCCTGTCAGCTTGAATGATGTTCATATTCAACTTAAATCATCCAGTCTAAGTGGAGACATGGTTCATAGATTACTGTATACAACTCGGCAATATTTAGCTGTACTCTATGTCATCTAAGATAAATCTTGTTTTGATTTCTCTCGAGGAGGCCTTGCTTAGCAGTTTTGGTTGACACTGCCACCATTTCAGTTTCTTCTGACTTTAATTTGACTTGCATTCCAGTGGAGGAAGGTTTTAAACCTCAAACATGCAATTGCCTATTCTCTCTAAAGACTGGTATGTGTAAGAAAGATAGAAAGCTTAGGACTCTTCAAGTCCTTAGTCCCATATTTCTGTTCAAATGCAAGTTCAAAACTACATTTCAAAGTCACATATAAATGATGTTTGGATTATCCACCATTTTGGATTATATACACCACTGCTTTCCATAACTGAAAGGAATTAAGAGCTTTCTGATATGAAAGTGTTCCCTTAAATGCTGCCCCTCTCATCTATCAAACTTTCACAAGAACTTTAATAAGTGAAGCTGACTGATTAAAATTCCACTTTCTTTCTCTACTCAGCCTCTGGAAGAGCTCTTCAAAAGCAACAGCATCTTACAAAGCACTTAGGAAGGGGGAAAGGAGAAGCTGGGGACCTAAATAATGAAGACTCCTTATCAGTCCTTGACGGTGGAAAATTTTTAACTCAATATTTCCAAGGGTCATATCAGAAAATATGACCTTAGGGTAAAAATGAACAAAATGAAAATAATCTGGTGAATATATAGACATGACAAGATTACAGGGTAGAAACAGACTATAGGGATTGTAATCCACCATTACACTCCAGCCCCTATTTTTACAAATGAAGAAACTAAGGCATCATAAAATCATCCTTCCCAGGTAGTAAAAACCCCTCCTGTCTGCAACCTCTATACCTTGTTCATATTTCTAATGTTGCTTTATTACTACTGTTATTTGCACTTGTTGAATGAAAAAAAATGCACAACCTAAAAGTTGAGAGTTATGTTTTATTCGGTGGACATTCTTAGGACTTCAAGCTCGGGCGACAGCATCTCAAATAATTCTGAGAGACTGCTCTGAGGAGGTAAGCAGGGGAGCCAGGGTATATAGGAGTTTTTGCAACAAAAGGCAGGTAGTCAGAACATCAAAAGATTATTGTTAATAGAAGAAAACCAGATATCTCAAGTTAAGCAATTTAACGCTCTTTTATGTATGGGAAGATGCAAAAATCTGGGCTCACTGAAATCATTTTTTGAATATACACCTCTGCTGCCTGAGGGCAGTATCCTGTGTTTTCTCATATTGAGTTTCCTCAGGGTGCACCGTTGGGGGTGGCTGCAGTGTCTGACTGCTAGATGGGCTTGGCGGTGGGCAGCCCGTTTGCCGCCATCCTGAGTTCCCTCAGGGCTCACTGTTGGGGCGGCTGTAATGTGATGGCTTGATGGCTGCAACATTCTTTGTTTACTGATATGGCAGGCAATATTTTAGTTCTTACAGTCTTCTGTAACTATCTGTTTGCCTCTGATGCCTCTTCCAGACTGAGACCAGGTAGGGGCTCATTCTGGTTACTCTCAGCATTAGCACAGTTCTGGCGCACAATGGACAGTGAATACTTCCGGGGTCGAGTCTAATTGAATTGCATACATAACTTTAAAAGAAATGAAAGTTCAGTGTTTGTATGTCCTGTGAACTTAGTACTACTAAATGTAATTGTAACCCTTGGTCCTTTGTGTACCGTGAAGTCCTGTAAGTGTTTGAGTATTATCATCACATATTAGATTACACAGAGAGGATTTATAAAGAGTTAGCTAGAATTCCAATCGCTGAATGAATTATATCCTCAGAGTTTACCTGTCAAACATTTATTGATTCAGTTTTCAGGTTGTGCTGTAAGTGCTTTCTAGATGATAACAGCATTATCTTTTGATTTAGTTTCCAGGCTTATACCCATATTCCTTTGGTAATAGTCACTGGTTTTGTATAGTACGGATGAGACACTCTGAAATTACAGGTACAGAGGGATTACCTGTGGATTGACAAATCAAATGACTCTAAAGTTTTCCTCCCTTTTGACTTTCAAGAGCTGCATATGTTTTTGAGTCAAGTGTCACTAATTATTCCAGCAACATTCTGTAATTTATGAGCATTTCCCTCTGTTGCATATGCTTTATTCTTGTTCCCAACTCCCATCTTCCTTTGATTACTATGGCATCATTATGATGCTACAACCCCTCCTGCAATGTCCCCCTGAGGAGTTTGGCTGACATTACTATAGTTAATCATAGACAGATAAAATTTCAGATTCACTCAGAGAGTTCATTTGCTTCCTCCTTGTTACATCATAATTCATTTCTCTAAGAACGGGCCAAGAGTCAGATTCTGTGATGCAGGTAATATAGCTTGATTTGGTATTCATGACTGACTCCCCATCCCCAAACACAGGATCCTGTGCACACCTGTACTGGGAACTGGAGACCCCTAGGATACTTGTACTCAAAGAGAACTACGTGGGGCAGGCCTGAGATTTAAAATTAGCCAGAATCCTGATTTTGACAATTATCTAACTATGTGAATTTGGGCTAGTTACTAACTAGTTACTAGTTACTGAGTTTCAGTTTCCACCTTTGTAAAATGTGTGTGATTTTATATCCCATGAGGATTAAATAATATAATATGTACTTAGTATGTAGATGTATGTACTTATTTGCAAAAATAACCATTCTAATAGCAATGGTTATTTAATATGTGGCCACTCTCATGAGAGATCCCTTCCTTGTCTGGGGCTGAATGCACTTCCCTGGGTAGGTTAATAATTTTGAAAGTTCTGTCTAAAGGCTTGATGACTTATAGCTCTGTGATCCAAAAGACGAGTCATGAGAATGCTGTGTTCGTCTGGCTGGATATAGGATTGACGTTAGGGAAAACCCGTGGTGCCGGGTCAATATTAGGAAGTAATGAGTGAGCAGGACATTTAACCTGTAGTCCACGGTACTAAGACTGGGGGCAAAAAGTCAATACCAAGAGGTCATGTGTAAATGCCAGGATCCAAACCCAGAAGATACTAGTAAATATAGCTGGGAACAACTGCTAAAGATGAAGAATTTATTAGGAGAAATAACTAAGGCATAAACACATACAAATTCTGCTGGATAACCATCTATTTTCTGGGCCTGTTTTTAGCTCAGCACCTGAGAGAACATAAAACCTACTGAGGACTGGAATAGTAAATGTAGTTTGTACTCTGCATTTGAACTTGTTTTGGTGCTCAGGATAGATGGGAAATAAATGTGAACTGAAGTGGTGGTCATAGATATGAGGAAAGTTTGACGGAGGCTCTAATGGGGAAACACCTCTCCTAGGCCCAGAGATGTCTGAGAAGACATCCCAGGGGATTTGACATCTCAGCTAAGTACTGAAGGGCACGTAGGAGCCTAGAAAAGAAGGGGATAAAGGCCATTCCAGTAAAGAAATGATACCTTGCAGAGGCACAAAAGACAGCAAAACGGCATGGAATTCCTCTAGCTGAAGCATGGGCTATGTGCATGCGTGCGTGCGTGCGTGCGTGTGTGTGTGTGTGTGTTTTGCAGGTGGGGCAAGGGAGGCCTGGGGTACTGTGGGGAGAAACGAGGCTGCACTGGCCAGTAGAGTCCATCTCATCAGAGGCTTTGTACGTTTGTGGTTAAAATTTGAGATTTTAGTTGGAAAGCAATGCGGCACTTTGGAAAAGGTTTAAGCAGGGAAGGGCCACAATCAGATTTATGTTTTCTAAAGATCAGCCTGTTGGTGGTCTGGAGTGGACCGGAAGAGGGAGAGTTAAGAGTCTTTTGCAAAAATACAAGTCAGATATGATGAGGACTTAACTCATGTGCTGACAGCAGGGATAGGCAGAAGGAGACAGGTGGGAGAGAGATTTATAACGGGAAAGAGTTTGACCCAATAACTTCAAGAAAAATAAACTATGGAACTGAAAAAGAAAAAAAGAATACATTGTAATATACTTTAAATGAGTGAGTATTAGAGAGTCAAAGTGTATGTACCTGCTTTGGAGACATTGACAACTGGGTTTTTATTCTCTGGTAATTACTGTTTATGAGGCTTAAGGTTTATTCATTCATGAAATGGAGTTAGCAATACCAATCTTAGGTATGATGTGAAGGTGAGCTAACGTATATGGAAATGGATCACCACTTATCAGGCACTCAATAAACAGTAGTTTTTGTTAGTATTATTAAATATGTACTTAAAATATAGAGGGCTCGTATTTAGAGACACTTCATGAAACTTCTTCTTCTAAACATATTTTCTCATTATGTCCCAAGTGGGTTATATGGCATCTAGGATGAATGAATGTGTAAAATACTCAAAAGAATGCCTGCCATACATTAAGCATTGTGTGCTTATTAATTTAAATAAATAAGTAAATAACTGAGTAAATAAATATCTGGAATCTTACTGTGCAGTAAGTTTACTCTGTCATGTTGAAAAGCCAGAAGAGGCTTTGGAAAGATACCAGCTCCAAAATTAGAGAGACTTTTATTGGCAACTTAAATCTGTTATAAAGTTTGCTTAACAGGAAATAAACCTTAAAGAGGATATGGATCATAATTTCTTTTCACTGAGCTCTTTCTGAATTTTAGGAAGGTTTTCAGTCTCTTCAAAGAAAGCCATGAGTGTGGATGCATCTGAAAGAACAAATTTTTAGTTGATAGCACAGATTGAAGTTAATATTTATGATTATTAAATAAGAAAATTATCAACTCTCAGCCCTGTCAGTCCCCATTAGTGGAAAATCTTCATGGAACCTATTTAATGCTTTCGAATTATGCTTCACTCCAAGACATGTCAATATAGTATTTCATCTTGATAAATCTTCAAAGAGTCATTATTATATAGATAGATCTAGATTAATCTTATAAGAGGAAATATTCTATCTGTTATGATTTTAAAAGATGAAGGATAGTTTACTTAAATTTTACTTTTATATAGTTTTTCTTTCCCTTTTGCTATTTTACAAGTATTTCATATCAGACTGCCTTAAGGTACAAGGTTCATACTGAGGTGTTTATGGGAGTAAAATCAGAGTAGAGATTGCTTTTGCCAAATTGTATTGAAGTCTGGGTATGTAAAACCAAGATTATCTCATTAAAGCAATAATAAACACAAAAAGATATTAAGAGCAGATGGAAATTCAAATAGGAGACTCTATAATGGGATATAAGAATGCAAATTACCCAGAGAAGAGTTTTTGCACATTTAAATTTAGTCGCTTGTGTCATAAAAAGACACACACATAAAACACAATCTGTTAAACTATTTGTATTTCAATCATAAGAATATCTAAGTAGAGAAACAATGATGTTTATTTGAGAATCAATGTCTACAGGTATTATTGTTACATTTAGAATGAGTATTAAGTGTAAAGTTTCAAGTACTGTCTGGTGTGACAGCATATTTTAGAATCTGAGGTTATAATTACACTAAAAGTCATATTCAGGCAGATTCAATAAGTACAATGTCAAATTCACCTTTCTAGCTTATTTTGGGGAACGGTTTTATCTGTGATCATCGTCTCTTCATTTTTTTTCCTGCCCTTAATCCTATGGGGTCCTTTCTTCTTTGCTAGTTTACTTTTATTCTTTAATTTTCATATTTCAGTCTCCACCAGTCCTTCAAACACTTGCCTTCCTTTTCTTCAAATTTCCTTGACAGGGTGGATTGTTCTTTAAAGAGGTCAACCCAGCGGCAGTCGGATAGAGGTGGAGGTTTCAGTGGCTGTTAGTTTCTTTGATCATTTCACAAGATCTATTCCAGAGCTAGAAGGGAGAATTCAATGCAATGAAGCCTAAAATCGTTCCCATTGTCTTCCAGGGTCCATTGGCCTCTAGGGTACCACCATACTATGACCTGGTCAGTCCTGGCTCCTGGCCCCCTTAACCCCGAGTCTGTTTGCTCACAGGAATGTCCCTTTTTACTGTTGTTGTTGCTATTTTCCCCTCTTAAAATGTCCTTCCACCTTTAAGAAAAAAACAAACAAAAAAACAACAAACAACACTGCGTATTCATTGTTCTAGGGCTGACTCCAGTTCCACTACTTTCACCAAGTTGGCTCCAGTCATCCACATGTGCCTCTTACACTGATCTCATGCTTTAGTATAAGAGCTCATGATTGACTGACAGTGTTGGCTAAATGTTATGTGCTCATTTATTTTTGCTTCCTCAAGTTAATATAAATTCTTTAAGGACAGGAATTATTCAGAATAAATACAAATATATATGTATAATATAGATATAATTTTTAATCTCTTTAAAATATTTATTGAGGTATAATTGACATGTAACATTATTAGTGGTGTTAGGTATACAGCATAGTGATTGAATATTTGTTTATTTTACAAAATGATCACCAAAATAAGTCTAGTTAATGTCCATCACCATGCATAGTTAAAAAAAATTTTTTTTCTTGTGATGAGGACTTTTAAAATGTATTCTCTTAGCAACTTTCAAATATGCAATACACTATTATTAGCTATAGTCATGCTGTACAGTACATTCCCATGGCTTATTTTATTTTATAAAAGTTTGTACCTTTTGACCCCCTTCACCTATTTTGCCCATATCCCCACCCTCCTACCTCTGGCGACCACCAATCTGTTCTCTGTATCTATGAGCTTGGTTTTTTGTTTTGCTTTGTTTCTTTTAGATTCCACATGTAAGTGAGGTCATATGGTATTTGTCTTTCTCTGACTTATTTCAATTAGCATAATGCCCTCAAGGTCCACCATGTTGTTGCAAATGACAATATAAATTTTAATCTCTTAAAATAACTTGAACGTGCTGGGTTTAAAGTTTAAACTAGGAACTTTTCATCCATTTCTCAACATCACATACTGACTCAACGATAAGTTACAACTAGAACTCAGCCGTTTCTGATTGTTGTCCATTTGAGAAATTAATGGGCGTTACTTACTGTGTTTGGCAGTAGCTACCAAAGAGAACAGCAGTAGGAGACTCTCCTTTATTAAAAACCAGAAGCAAACCATTTAGGGCATCATTATAAGCATTTACTTGAGAAAACTGGGTTTTCAGGTACTTTACACTGCCTGGAAATGTTTACTTAAAGGAAGGTTAATCCAATCAGCTATGTTTTCATAGGGAAAGACATGATCTTGTTTTAATTTTCTCCCTTATTCTCCCAGAAAATATTGACCAAACAGTACTCACCCATACACCAGGTTTACAGACAAAATGAGAATCAACTTCTTCACAGTCTCTGTAGAGGAGCTTGTCATCATTGCTTGAAAAGTCCTTACAAACAGCTCACAAGGAGAAAACCAGTGGCTGTCTGACTTTAGGTTTATTCATGTGTTAGAAGCCATGGTCCACTGGTAAACCAGCACCACTTCCCCTCCAAAAAAGAAAAGAAAGCTCTGATTTGCAGTCTGCCAATTCCTGTGGTGTTAAATTATGACCAGGGTGGCTGATTGTTGGGGAGGGATAAATTTCCCCCTCTATCCCTTTGGACTAGTAAGAAAATTGACACAGATTAACAGGGGAAAAAGAAACAAATTTTAATTTGTGCTCAGGGAGTTCTCATAGAAATGGGATCTAAGAAGTAGCCAAAGCAGGCAGCTTTTTTACTTTTTAGACAAAGAAACCATAAATGTGTGAGGAATTGACAGGACAAAGAAACTTAGGTTTTCGGTGCTCAATTAGTCAAGAATCTGAACCAGTTTTGGGCTACGTTTAGTAAAGAAGTAACAAGGTTTGCTTATATAGGCTTCTCTAGTAGGTTTCTTGGCCTGAATTCCCTATCTCTGGTGATAGGGATGTCCTTCTACCTCCAGAAGCTGGGAGTGCACCTTTCACATGAGAGATTTATTACCTGCTTTCAGGGAGACAGAAAGAAGGGTCAGAGGGTCCTTCTTGCATTGGCCATGTCTTAAGTAATTTTAATGCAAAATAATCAATATGTGATTAAGGCATATTAGCAGGTGGCCTACCCTGGGCCCCAACAGCATCCGGTTCACAAAATTCCTGAATATTCAACAATTGGCTCAAAAAGCAGTTCAAGCCCCTTTAGTATACTAGTAGACTTATAATTCATGAATGGGTTTGAAAAGTTTCCTGAGAGCTTTCCCATAAAGCAGGGATATTTTATTCTTTCCTCTCTCCGTTACTCTCTCTTGAGTTATATTAAACAAGCCAGACTCAAAAAGAAAAAGGATGTTGAACATATAGAAAGTAAAAACCAGTTTTCATTGTGTACAATGCTCTTATCACTGGTCTCATCACATCCTTTATTAATCTAGTTATCTTTATCTCCTCTTTGAGAATAAGATCTATATCTTTTTCATCTTTTAACGCAACGCTTAGTACATGTATGATCTCAAAAATACTTAAGCAAGTGAATAATTTGGTGACCCATTTGTGACGCTTTTTAAAAAACCTACATCTACGACAATGCTATGAAATAATTTATTATTGAAAATGTGGGCATAACATTTAAAAACACTTGTTTTTAAATGAATTCCATAGTTTCCCATCTTTGTTCTTATATTTCCTAGTTAGAAGAGTTTGGATAGGTTGCCTAACTTAAGTCTCATTTTTTCATCAGTAAAACTGGAAGTCAGTAAACTTGGTTTTTAGTCTGAGCCTTAGCAATTGGGGTCAGTCTGACCATAAATTTCATGCGTTTTAACAATGACACACATTTCTCACGTATGGATGTATGTGGAACCATAACAGTTGTACATATCAGTGAATAGGAGTGTTTTACAATTATGGTTGTATATTAGCCAATGAGACAAGCAATTTGGTAGATTTATAAACAGAGTATAATTTTTTTTGGTTGATACATATAATTTTTAAAATGTCTTTATTGGAGTATAACTGCTTTACAATGGTGTGTTAGTTTCTGTTGTATAACAAAGTGAATCAGCTATACATATACATACATCCCCATATCTCCTCCCTCTTGCCTCTCCCTCCCACCCTCCGTTTCCCACTCTCCCTCCCTATCCCTCCCCTCTAAGTGGACACAAAGCACCAAGCTGATCTCCCTGTGCTGTGCGGCTGCTTCCCACTAGCTATCTATTATACATTTGGTAGCGTATATATGTCCACACCACTCTCTAAATTCGTCCCAGCTTACCCCTCCCCCTCCCCGTGTCCTCAAGTCTATTCTCTGCGTCTGCGTCTTTATTCCTGTCCTGCACCTAGGTTCTTCAGAACCATTTTTTTGTTTGTTTTTTAGATTCCATATATATGTGTTAGCATACGGTATTTGTTTTTCTCTTTCTGACTTACTTCACTCTGTATGACAGACTCTAGGTCCATCCACCTCACTACAAATAACTCAGTTTCATTTCTTTTTTATGGCTGAGTAATATTCCATTGTATATATGTGCCACATCTTCTTTATCCATTTATCTGTCAGTGGACACTTAGGTTGCTTCCATGTCCTGGCTATTGTAAATAGAGCTGCAATGAACATTGTGGTACATGAGTCTTCTTAAATTATGGTTTTCTTAGGGTATGTGCCCAGAAGTGGGATTGCTGGTCGTATGGTAGTTCTATTTTTAGTTCTTTAAGGAACCTCCATACTGTTCTCCATAGTGACTGTATCATAGATAAGATGACCATAGGTGTGTGGGTTTATCTCTGGGCTTTCTATCCTGTTCCATTGATCTATATTTCTGTTTTTGTACCAGTATCATACTGTCTTGATTACTGTAGCTTTGTAGTATTCTCTGAAGTCAGGGAGGCTGATTCCTCCAGCTCCATTTTCTTTCTCAAGATTGCTTTGGCTATTTGGGGTCTTTTCTGTTTCCATACAAATTTTGAAAATTTCTGTTCTAGTTCTGTGAAAAATGCCATTGGTAGTTGGATATGGATTACATTGAATCTGTAGATTGCTTTGGGTAGTGCAGTCATTTTCACAGTGTTAATTCTTCCAATCCAAGAACATGGTATATCTCGCCATCTGTTTTTATCATCTTTAATTTCTTTCATCAGTGTCTTATAGTTTTCTGCATGCAGGTCTTTTGTCTTGTTAGGTAGGTTTACTCCTAGGTATTTTATTCTTTTTGTTGCAATGGTAAATGGGAGTGTTTCCTTAATTTCCCTTCAGATTTTTCGTTATTAGTGTATAGGAATGCAAGAGATTTCTGTGCATTAATTTTGTATCCTGCTACTTTACCAAATTCATCGATTAGCTCTAGTAGTTTAACAGAGTATAATTTATTAATTAACTAATTTTGCTTCTCTAGTTCCAAGCTGTTCAGTGAAGAAAAATATATATGTATGATATATATACACATGTATATATGTATATACAACTGGTGACTTGAAAACCACATATTCCATTTTATTTGAGTAAAAGACTATTTAAACTCATGGCAAATAAAATAGGTTTCAGACCACAAAACACAAGTTATAAATTACCCCCCAAATGGCACCATAAATGCATATAGTTCATGCATTTGTTTTACCATGTTCCTCACATTTGAAGTACTTGATTTCTGATTAGTACCTAAGAGAAGTGACTTTTGGAGTCTTGGTTCATGGACAACCCACTGTTGCATCTAGAACAGTCATATCATCTTCACAGTCAGAGCTATGGAGATGAAAAAACATGTCTGTACCTATTCAACACAAATGATTTCTCCTCTTTAGGTGGCAGATGAGAAATCTGAGAGCTTCACACATCCACTTTCAAAATGTTTGCAGCAAAACCTGCACCATTAATCTCTCTCTTTCACCCTCTTACTTGTGTTACAGTCTGTTTCTACACCAGAACAAGTTGGAATTTAATCCAGCCGGGAGGTGGTGTACTAAATAGCAACATATTCAAAATTGACACAGTGTCTTCTTATGGATGAATTTAAGAAACTGAAGATTTTGCGGCCGTAAATTGAGCAGCATGCATATTCACTGAAAGGAGCTATTTTCCCAGGCAGTAACTGAGTGTTTTCAATGGCTATGGGACTTTTTAAAACTTTATTTGCCGTATTGACTTCTGTGCCATCCCTTTCTTCTGGTTTTCTCTCTACCTTTGTCTATGTCAGAAAAGTCTTTTTGCTCAGTCTTCTCAATCTTCTTTCTCATCCCTCCTTAGTTTACCTTTCAAGTTCTGAAGTTCTTTAGACTTTGATCCTCACACATTGCTCTTCTAGATTTCTCTGTAACCACTTCCTAGGTGATTCCTTTAAGCCCCATGATTCCAAAAGTCACATAAACTGGTGACTTCAAATCTGCATCCAGCTCCAGACTTATTTATCCAGCTGAATGGTAGGCATTCCCACCTGGTTGTCCAGGGTTAGCGCAAACACCGTATCCAACACTGAACTTAGCCATTTCTCCAACTCCTTCTTCAGCAGTTTTGTAATCCACCTTGTCATCCAAGAAATAATTCTGGAATTTATAATAGTTGCTTCCTTCCCACCTCCAAATGAAATCATCCAATGTCAAAGGGGTAGGAAAATACAATCCTATCTTGTCTGGAAAGAAAGGAGAATTGGGTCTTTATGATGAGCCTTAATGATCACAGCAGATAATAATATTTTTATTGTTTTTATTCACCAAGTGGTTAATATGTCCAGGACTGTTCTAATTATTTTCCATGTATTGAGCCCCTTAATCTTCCTAAGAAACTAGTTAGAAAGGTGCTGTTATTATCCCTATTTCATAGTTAAGGTATCTGAGACCTTATTCTATTTAATAACAATGAATCAGAGAAAAATAACTTTTGAATAAGTGAACTATGCAATATTAAGGCTCCATATGCTTGCTCTGAAGTTTTAGTATATGTTAATACATTATTGCTATTGATAGGTATTATTCAAGTCATAAGAAACAGCATAAATTATTTTTAAAGGAAAATTAATCTTGCATTTTTACCTTGTTTTCCTGCTTGCTTTTCTTTTCAATACACATGGGTGATTTTTAGAATATCATTTCAAGTGGTAATCAGACTTTGGCAAATGAATAATTTATTTCCCCTCAGAACAATCATGAATACTATCAGTGTTTTTGGAATACCAAATGACAGGTGCAGTTCTGATATCCAGTAGGGTACTCCAGACTTAATTGCACTGAAGCACCATACTCTGTGTTCCGATGGCTCCCCTACATTTATTCTCTTCTCAAGGGGAATTCCCTCCTTCCATTAACTTTGCCTGGTATTATGAACATTCATCAGCAGAACAGTCCTGGGAAGTTTGAAATAGATATGATGCACCATGCTCTCCTATGGTATTTGTTGTTGCAAAACTTTAAGGAAATTCCAAAAAGCTAGTGCCTTAATTTACATTATAAGTGATAAAATTTGGTATGGTTAAGGAAAAGCTTATACGTGATTATGAGAAAAACTTTTAATTGGAAACGTTTGGAGGAGTAAAGAATGTATAGCTATTTTTAAATTGATATTTTATTAATCTGGATGAGGCCCAGGCCAATTCATAAAAGGTAAGGTTTATGAAGGAAGGAAGGAAAGGAAGGGAGGAAAGAGCGCAGGAAAGAAGGAAGGAAGAGAGGGAAGGAGGGAGGGGAACCCATTTTGACCTTCATTAGCTGTCCCTCATTAAAGCATAAGTATCACTTTATCTCTGACCTCAGACAATGTGCCCACACCCTATTTAAGATCACAGACATGAAATAAACATCCTTTGGCTCCCAAAGGTCAAAGGAAAAAGAATCATCAAAAATATGAAGACCTATGGTCTTTCAGGTACTCCAGCTTACCTCATTTATACAGTTATGAACCACATCTCCATTTCATATTTTGAACAAAACAATATTAGTTTAAAAATCCTTCTGATTTTTCCCAAAGAGGACACTCCATACCAAATGTATCCAGTGCAGTAATTCACCTCTTAAAATCTTGTTTTCAATCAAAATGGCAGAGTACTGATCAAACCAACCAGATGTTATGCAATGGACATGCAAATTATGGGCTCAGAAATAGATATTGTTAAGTGAAAATAGATTCGGCCTCTAGCACTATACTCTAATTTATAATTAATGTTCAGTCTTGGTCATCATAAACTCTTTATAATGGAAAAAAACTGAAGAAATGAAAATATTTGGATTTTTATCAATCTGTGTTTTGGTGTTATAGAAGCAAAATATATTGTATACTTTAGGGAGGATTATTTTTGAAGCTTAACATTTTTTTCCTATTTGCTTCAGTCAAAATTCATTCACATTTGACAAAGTGGTTCTGAGAGGTTAAGTCTATGCAGTGGTGTCATAGGAATATACAGAAACAAGTCAGGCAAAGGAATGGAAACTTCAAATTAGTGATATGACTTTAGGATGAATGCAACTCCATTCATAATCATCTTCTATTTTTCAGTTTATTCTATCATTATATACATTTATCCTAATGATTAGAAATCTCTATTGTTTGATTGAATGGAAAATGGCCAAAAAATATTAATGGATGCATTGAGTTTTTCATATTAGTAGAGCAGAATTGACAGGAAGAAACAAAGTTTTGAATCATGTTTTAGGTTAAGACACTGTTCAGTGAACTGCCTCTGACACTAAAACTCCTTAGAAGCTTCAAATCATCAGAACACCAACAACAAACTTGTATACATCCTGTCAAGATTTCTGGCACTAAGGAATATTTAATAATTATTATTATTTGGGCACTAATAAAAACAAAGTGAAAGGTTAAAAAAAAAGACACTGTTCAATGGACTTTTATTAAAATCTTAATAAGAGAAAGTTAGCAGATTGACCCTCTCAAACAGCAGGGATTATACTAAGATTTTCATAGAGCTGGATAATAAAGAGTTTAGTTTTTGGCAGGAAGAAGATAAACAAGAAAACTCTGAATTCATTTTAATTCCCTCATATCTGAAATGATTAACAATAAGTATAATTTGTGAACTATCTCCTACACTGACCATGTTTTATGACTTTCTACAAACATCCAAGTCATGTTTTATAACAATTCAGATGGGTAAACACAGGCTTGGGGGTAAAACAATTTATCAGCTAGAGAATTCTTATCTCTTGTGACAAATGTGATAGAAATATGATAGAAAGAACATAGTGAAATGTAATCTGACTTGAGACTCCTGTCACACTTATTAGAGAGCAAAACAAATAGGTTCTTTGTTTAGCTTACTGGGTCATACATATTCTTTATTGCTTGGCTTTTATTCTCAGTAAGAGAAGGCAATGTATAGCACAGTATATAAATAAAATAATTTTAGGTCCAAGTGATTTTCTTCATAATTTCTATTTAACTAAAATTAATTCCTTGTTTAAAGAGAAATTAATAATGTTTGTTTCATAGTTTCTCTTTTCAAACAGAGGCTTGTATTCTTTTGCTTCCACGTGGCCTAATTTTCTGAACTTATTATGTTTAGAAATTATGATATAACAGTTATGTAGATATTTTAGTAAGTTTTGCAAATTTCCTGGGTCTCTAATCTTTTTGTCTCATTATAGAGGATTTTTTTTACATTCAGACAAAAGATAAGAAATTTAACATTAGGTGCCCAAGTGTTATGTAACTTTATAAAAATGATTCAAGATATTGACTTCATGTTCTTTGAGGAAACTTGGTACACATTGGCGGAATGAAGTAGCAAAGTATAAAATAAAGACTCCAAATACAAGGATGAACCCAATATAAAATACCAAAGGAAGATTTTGTTATGTCAGTACAGTTTTGACAAACTCATTTGCTTTCACTGATGTAGTTTATTAGAAATATGAAAATAATTTCCTATGACCTCACTGTAATGGATTTTCTAATGTATACATATTGTATAATACATATTTATATATTATATATAAAGGAGTACTAAATTCTCTGAAGGTTTAAAGACACTTGATAATCATGGAAAGCACTTCTGTATTAAACTGATTAAGTCAGGGTAATAGTAAGTTCTTAGTAGTTCCTTTCCGAACTTCCTAAAGAAATGAACTATACTCATAAACGAGGTGAAATCCTTTATCAATCCTGTGAGAAGGAGTGGGCAGGTATAGATTTTTTCTATGGCTGGAGAAAAATAATTATAGTATATCTCACAGTGTCAAAAAGTTCATTCATCATTTAAGGATGAGAGGACAGGAGAAGGGCAATGTAGACACAGTAAAGAAGAGAGAAGTGGTACATTAAAAACATTAAAAAAAAATTGCAAAGCTCATAAAATTATTCATTATAGGAAATGGCAGAACATTTCAGAAAATTTCTTATTTTTTAGCAAGGTTAAATGTCATTTCCTCTATGAGGTAAGGATGGGGACTTATTTATATTTATGGCAATCTTTTCCTTTTGTATTATTATTATATGTTAGTCATTGTGCTAAGTGTAAAAGATGCACAGTGTCATTTAATTTTTGGATAAATACCAGTAGAATCCCCACTTTAAAGATAAGAAAACTGAGGCTTTTAGAGTTTAATAATTTGGCCAAGAGGAAAAAAATTGTAAGACGCATAGCTGGAACCAAATTCTGGTACTCGGTCTCAAGAGCCTAAAATGCTTAAAACCTAGATGGGCAGGATGGTGTGTGTGGGGGGAATGGGAAGGAGGTCCAAGAGGGAGGGAGCTGTTTCACTTCGTTGTACAGCAGAAACTAACACAACATTGTAGAGCAGTTATACTCCAATTAAAATAAAATAAAATAAAATACTTAAAATCTAGTTTACACCACTTCCTATCAAAATGAGAATGCAGGCTGAGGGGCAAGATGAAGTGAAAATGTACTAACCCTCAATAAGAACAGACTCTAATACAAATAAATACCAGGTTTATATTTCCATAGATATAATGAAGGACAGACTTATCAGTTCAGCAATGTAAAGGACAAACATCTGAAGCTCTCCTTGAATGAAAAGAAAACAATGTTCGATGAGATTAAACATGAAATGTCAAAAATGTTAAAGAGATCAAAATGACAAGGGAGAAGATGGTAGAAATGAAAGACTGGAGATAAGTTGATAAATAAAAGTTTAACCTTGGGATAGGGTATTACAAATACATATGATCCACATGATCCACATTGTAGTTGTGTACACTGTTTGAAAAGCATTAAATGATGAAAGCAAAATAGGGTTAGGCTGATGGCAGTGCTGTTAAGATAAAGACCAGTTGTGGACTGTTGTCTCTAGAGCTGAATTTTTCTCCCGTGTGTAACGTCTAATGTCGATCTGCTTGGTTCATCACTATCTCAACTACATGAGAACAAATCTAAAAGAATAGAACCGTGAGAACATCAAATCACTCAGTGCATCGTGAGCACAAGGTTTTTTGGCTTTTAAAGCGGGCATGGCAAGTATTAACTCTTACCAAAAAATCCTATTGGTCAGTCTAACTATCAAAACGCTCCAAGTCTTTTAATTTTTCAGCCATGTGCATGATAACAAGAAGTATTTGGAATTAGAGAAACTATTTTTCTTTTTGCTAAAATGTGTATGATAATGATAAAGGCTTGGGAAACGTGATGCAAGATTCACATCGTTTAACCTGTGCAAACTAACTTATCAGTCCTTTGCCTGAGGATGAAGAAAAAAAGCAGTTATGCACATACTTACTGATTAACCCAAATATATAACTCTATGTATGTAAGACAGTAGTGATTTAGGATTAATGTACTCCTTATTTATAGTGCAGCCAAGATTATTAAATTTTGTCACGGTAGGAGGGTTAGGCTACATTTAATCATTTCCAGAGTAGGTGAGATGAGCAACATTAATTCTCTTGAGCTTAAATTTGCTTTTAAGAAGTTATCTTGCTTAGAAAATTAACTTGCAAACATTGAGTGATTATGCAGTACCGAAAAGAAAAGAAATCTCCTGCAGTGTACACTGAGAAGACTGAAAAGTGTTTTAAAAGCTAGGACAGGTGGAAGCTAGAAATCTTGCTCCTGGCAGCATCCTGATGGGGCAGTAGGAGGGCCACAGACACAAGCCAACAGGAGCTTTAAAGGTACCTACTTCTTAGTTCTAAAAATTGTTTGCCAGAACCATTTCTTCAGTAAAAGATGGTGTATTTTTAGCATGATAGGGGGATTTTCCCCCATTAAATTATCTTCTTAGAGAATTTTTTTCCCAAGTTAATCTTTCACTCACTATATAGAATGTAGCTCTACTTAGATCTAGTAACTCCTCTGTAGAAATATGACCAGCAGTGAAATGTCTAGAAACCCTGAAATATGAGTGCTATTGAAAGAACTAAGAATAGTTAGCCTGGAGAAAAGACTTAGGGGGTTCGTGGAGGCTGCCATTGGATGTTTGAAAGGCTTCCCTGTGACAGAGGGAATAAACATGCTCTGTTGGACATCAGATACAGAACAAGGAGGGAGATTTCAATTTACTATGATTGTGTCCTGGAAGCATTGTAGACTGTTTGTGCCTACTCATCAGTAGAAAAGGGCATGGGGAGAGCAGGCTAGGATTACTTGCATATGTTCTTTGTATGTATTTATGAACAATTTAGGAGACTATTTAAGGGAACTAGGCTTCCTAGTGATAATTACCGCCCCCCCCCGACACCTACCATTTATTGAGCACCTACTATGTTCCAGGCACTGTATTAGATGAGTTATACAGATCTGATTTAATTTTAACAACAGATAGATATTATCTCCTTTATGCATATAAAATGGTTTGACATCTACTTGCTGTATCACAAAGCTACAGAATTAGTAAATGGCAAATCCAGATTTAAATTCAGGTGTGACTGACTCATTTTTTACACTACGTTATGTTGCATCCATTTTTAGGGAAGGAGTCCTTAGTTTCATCTCTTAAGTGCACATTTTAACAATTTTAAGTAAATCGTGGGCTCTCTTAGTTGAGTTTAGGGACTTGGAGAACTCATATCCTGTGTGTGTATGAGTGTGTATGTGTATACTGCTGACTCAGTTTCTCTGATTCATCATTTGAGAAAGGTTTTAGACTGTTTTCCTTGTTCAGAAGAAAAGGAAATCCTTAACGCTAGGATTCTTTTAATGACAGATAGGAGGACTTGAGAAAGTTACTACTGAAGGATTCTGCCAGGTTTCACATAAACAGTTTAAAGCATGAGGATGATTTACCTTTCCACAACTGTGTCTGTGTGTGTATGTGTGTGTGTGTGGTGTGAAATTTGGCTTAGAGGGACTTCATAAAATTTGCTAACAAAAACTAAGAATGATTTTGTGGGGGACCTGGAGGTGTGAGGACAGGGAGAAAAATAGTCTTATGGTAGGTATTTTGGGTTTGTGATTTTAGTTATTCCTCATGACAGTGCTATGGATTAGCTATATTAGAGTATGGGAAACTAAGACTCCAGGATGCTGTCAGTGGTCACACAGCCAGTATGTTGTAGAACAAGAATCTGACCTTAGGTTTGTCTGGATCCAAAGCTCTTGCACTGTCCCCAATCCTTTCCTTTCAGTAAACATTTGTCCATGGAAATATGAAAACTTTGGTCCTAGCCAGGAGAGTCATGGCAGCAGGACATTTTTCCTAAGGATATGCAAGGTTCAAGAGGTACCACACAGCCAATTTCACCACGAAGCCAGCAGTGCGTGGGGCAGTGCCCAACTCCCTGAAAAGATGCGGTAATGCATGGAATTAGTTTGGACTATAAACTGGAGAATCACTTTAATGATGAGTGACATCAGCCCATTCAGTGATTGGGCGAGCATTGTTGTAGCTTCCTGGGCAACTGATTATTTGGGAAAACAACCCAAAGGTTACCCAAAGACAGAGTGGGTAGACCTAATCTACCCCAAGAACAGTAATACTTTGCTACTTTTCCTGTCTAAACCTCTGAAAGTTTTGTATTTGGGGAGAAGCAAGTAATGGGGCATTGGAAATATTTCTAGACTGGGAGAAAAACTTCTCTGTGATGTCAATAGAGAAAAAACAGATGTTTTAGTCGCTTTCCTCCAACTCTGGAACTTTCTGATTCTGAGTGACCCATGGTGCAGAGATATGTTAATAAATTACATAATTTATCATAGGAATACTTTATACCAGCATAATGGAAGTTACAAGGTATATTTTTGTTCAAAGAGACTAGTGAAAAAATACACTTGATAATGATCCAACTACCACTAATACTACGTATTAATTGAACACCTGCTTTGTCCGTAGCACTGTATTATATACTTTACACAAAGCATTTTGAAATAGGTATTATTCTCCTTCCTTTTCAGTTGTGCAGATAGATTCATAGAAATTAAAAGACGTTGCCCAAATTTCACAGCCAGCAAATGGCAAAAATGAAATAAACACTCAGCCTTCTAGGACTCTGTCATGGCCACTTTTCGACCACAGCATGCTGCTTCTCTGGTGTGCTTGGTTTTTCATCCTTTCAAATGTTCATTGTACTCATGCTCACTAGATATTGATCTTTTATGAGGGCTCTGAGCATCAGTATTGGAGAGGATCCAAATATTTCCGGTTTGAGACTATTAATGTAAAAATTGCAAAGATCCTTTGTTCTAATAGAGCGAAAGGAGCTGTTGGTAGGGAAGCTTTTAAATTGTAAGCAAAGTCTTCATTAATCTTATCCACTCTAGTATGCCCTAGTTAACATAATCATTGAGTAGTGGTTAATTATTTACACAATACAGCCATACACTTCATACATGTGCTATTTAATTCAGTGATTAGGCCATGCATTTCTTTGTTCCAGATTTATTTGATCACGAAGGATAAATCAGTGAGACACAATGTGATACTTGAATACATTATGTTTTCCAGAGCTTTTGAAAACTAGTTTTCAGAAACATTATATGTAAATATAAAAAAGTAATGACCTGGTTATTGTCTAATCAGAACCCAGATTTCTCCCTGTGCAGCCCTTAACACTTAATCGAATCCTAAAGCCTTAAGAAAATGAGATGAGAGCAGGTTTATTGAATGAACAGAATGTTTCTTTTCAGACCACTAGCTTCTGCTTTACTGGTGTCCATTTTAACTGACACTGTGTTGCTGTGGAGTATCTCAGTGGCACCCTGAGGCTGCTCTCCAAGGCTTCACACACCTCTAGCTAGAGGTAAGCTGTGGAGAACAGGGCTGAAAAATTTTCTCCCTTTTGCAGTGGAAATGCCATATACTCTCTTTTTTTATGACCTGCAGTCTACACAAATATACATGTTTACCTAGCATTAGTATTTTCATTTACAAACATGATTAAATAATATGAATATTTTTCTTCAAAAATTATTTCAACATGATTTCCATCTATTTAAAGATGTGCTTACTGTTTTTTAATATAAATCTTTGACTATAGCGCTTAAAATCATTTATCAACTACCACTGATTTTTTTTTAAAATTTTCAACTCCATTTCTCATTAGTTTTCCACTTAGAGTCTTTTTTTTTTTTTTTTTTTTTTGGTGGGGGGGG
>NW_020172463.1:2175445-2211542 GCF_003031525.2 Neophocaena asiaeorientalis asiaeorientalis | reverse complement strand
AAGTTTTTTTTTTTTTTTTTTTTTTGGTCGGGGGGAAGCTAATCTTTTTCCAATTCTTAGAATATGACTTTTGTACATCCTTTTTATACAACCTAGTACACCAGTCTGTTCTCCACTGATTATTAGTTTTCATTCTCTTCAAAATCTGGACCAAACCTCACCTATTTCAGGAAGCCTGCCTTAATTCATCTAAACTAAGCAATCACTCTGTTATTCTCTATTTCTTCCATAATGTATTCAACCTCATTCATGCACTCATTCTCTCACAAATATTTATGAGGTATCCACTACGTGCCAAGCCCTGTAATAAACACTGGGAATACAACAGAGATTGAGATATGCCTGATTCTTGCATTCACAGAGCCTGCAACTGCTGGGGACTGTTAAGAAGCCAAGAAACAGTAATAAAGTGAAATAAACAGCAGCTAAAGGGGGCTGATGGAAGCATGTAAAAGTGGCATGTAACCCAGATGCAGGACTTCAGATAGGGCTTCTTGGGTAAGGTGGAGTCTAAATAGAGTCCTGAAAAAGCAAGGTGGAAATGAGTTCCAGGCAGAGGGAACAGCACGTGTAGAGTCGTAGAGGTAAGGATTTAAGAATCATTTTAAATGATAGAAAGGCAGAATCTGAGTTCATGAATTACAAAGGATATGATAAAGAAAAGTGAGGGACTTTCTAAAGAGCCTTGCAAGCCCTGTGAAATGTTGTGCTCTGTTAATTTGGACACGTTTAGTGTAGCTTTGTATGCAGTATTTTACAGTTATGTGAATCCACAGGATTTAAGATTCAGGAGGAATTTGGAGACTGTTTCTATTCTATTCTAATTGCTTATATGGTGAATGCTCCATTGGAAGTGGTTATTCAAGGAATATTTCTGACTGACTTGCGTTTAACCAATCATTACAGGTTTTATCCTCTCCTCCACTTTCCTGAGAGGCCAGTAGGGATATTTTCTGCAGTCAGTGAAATAATGGGACTTTCATAAGGCAGAGTTTCAACGTAAAGCACTGATGAGGAATAAAACATAATTAATTCCTAAATTCAGTTTCATTTGTGTGTTCTCTCTTATACACCTAGATAAACAAACATAGTTGACCCAGTGTTATAATAGAAGACTCTCTATCACTAAGACATAATTAGAAATGTTTAAAGAGACAAAAATATAGTTGGTGGTTAACAGCACATTCCCAAGCTAGGGTCTACTATCCTCCAAATGTTATGTATATTCTTTCTTACAGTGGGACTTGGAGTGGGGGCACTGGTCAGAAAGAAATGGAAATTTGCTGAAAATATCAGCCTCCTCTGTTATAAAACATACTTAACATGATGGAAAACTTATATGCTGACCCTGTGATTTATATGACAGCATTATCCATCCCTCAAGTTCACCAAGTTATGAACTGTGTGGTTAGCACGTTTACTAAATGTGACTAGGAATGAATTACATGCTTTAATGTATATTAAAATTGTACAGAAGGTTGTCAACAACAAAAGGATAAGAAATTTAAAATTACAAGAGGCAGTACATTCAAGTTCTTTAAATATTGTGATATTTTTCTAAGAAATTTTAAAAGTCTAAAACTAACTGAACGTTCATTGAAAGAGGAAAAGTTCTTATTTAATAACTCTTGTAGAAAGTTATTCCATATCTTATTACATTACTTGCATGTGAAATCTATATACCAAATGCATGTCTTTTAAATTATTAGAAAGATAACGTGTAGTTAAGATTGTACAACTAAGAGAAATAACAGATATAATCATGAACCAAACACTGGAAACAAATCAAATACAATAGGTAAATGAGCACATAAATTGTGGTATCTTATTACAATGGAATGCTATTTGGCAATGAAAAGGAGAGAATTACTGATACATTGTTAACAACATGGATAAATTTTTGAAACGTTATGTTCAGCAAAAAAGCCAGACCCAAAAGAATACACTTTTTATAACTCCATTTGTAAAGATCTTAGAACAGACAAAACTAATCTGTAGTGACAGAAAGACAGAAAGGAGATTAGTAGTTGCCTGAGGGTTATGTGTAGGAGATGGGGAGATGGGGAGGTTTGTGTGCAAAGGAGCATGGAATGTTTAGGGTGATAGAAATGTTCTAAATCTTGATTAGAATGGTGGTTACGTAGATGTATATATCTGAAAAACCTCATCAAATTTGCAACATTTTATTGTATTTAAATTGCACCTTGAAATTTAAAAATATTTTAAATATATTAGTGTTTTTCTGATAACATCAGTTTACAGTATTTGGTATAATTAATATGATAGATAGCCTTTCAGAAAAATTTTTTTTTTCTATAAGTAACTTTCAATTTTTATAATATTGCAGGATTTGGGGATTATTAGATTATACTCTGGCTATAATCTGTTCTAGGGTGGTCAGATGCTGCAATAGGATAGAGAATTTTAAAGATTTACTAAAATGTAATACGTAAATTTCTTTAAAATTTCTCACAGTTTAATGCTCTATTTCAACTTCAATCCCTACTTCCATGAAGAGTGGTTGTCATTGTTCTATATTGTGAAAGACCAAAGTCAAAGAATACTGGCTTAATTCCAGACATTTCCAGATAAAAAACTCTGACTGATAGTGTCAAAGCAACTTTGACCTCATAACTTATTTGTAAAGAGAATACTAAAAAAGAATTTTAACTTTCCTAGACTGTTTTCATAAGCTTCTATTGGCAAACCCTAAGCGTATTATAAGAGTAGGAAGTCATCACAACAGGCTATTAACATCATTATTTCTTCCTTTATATTTTATCTGTCTTTGAGACACATTTTTCAGTTGTACTTTACAGTTCTAAAAATTGAGAAACAGAAGGTCTTGTAAATCTTGTACTAGCGTTTATTTCTATTCACCCTTTTTATTAGAAAGAGACATGCTGGGGATATGAAATGTTGCTTCACCTCTCACTTCAAAGGAGCCTGTTCTTATTCTTCATGTTCTTCTGCACTGCTCACGGAGAAAAGTATTCATGCTTTTCGTTGTACATTCTTACACTTCTGTGAACCACAAGGCTTAAGTGAAGTGAAATGATCCTTTCAATGGAGATAAAAGGTCAAGAATTTATGGGCCCTTCTTCTAACACATTTTTTTTCTTTTAAAAACCTTATTTCAGAAATATTTCCTAGGACTATTAGTTTTGGCCTCTATAAAAAAGAAACAAATCTGCCATAGCTAAACAAGTTGAAATATAATATTTAATAAGAACTTGAGTCTACTTTTGGTAGAAAGAAAATTATTTGCTGTTCTTCATCATAATGAAACCAGACGGACGTGCTCAGCCAAAGCCCAAGTGAGATCAGTATTTTTTTTAACTTTTTATTTTATATTGGAACATAGCCAGTTAACAATGTTGTCATAGTTTCAGGTGGACAGCAAAGGGACTCAGCCATACAGGTACATGTATCGATTTTTTCCCAAACTCCCCTCCCATCTAGGCTGCCACGTGACATTGAGCAGAGTTCCCTGTGCTATTATTTTTAAATTACACCTTGATCTTCTGGCCAAAGGCTAAAAAACAGGTGGTATCTCATATCATTACATTGGGTAATTTTTATAGCTGCCTCAAAGCCTTTGCTAAATGAGGCTGGATATGAATCAATCCATAAGAGGTTCAATAAATATGAGATTTTTTTCAAAGCTACATGCTCTTCAATGTGCTAACTGCAATGCACATACTGTTTTTATTTGTGAGTCCCACACTTGTTTAATATGTGAATGTAAATCCATTTTGCACTTTAGCTGTTCACAGTTTTTCCTTCAGCTGTTATCCAGAGCACCTGGATGTAATAGTAACCTTTTAAATTAAATTGCTTATTAATATGTTAAACATATATTTTTTAGACAACATCTCTGTGCTACACGTTGGATAAGGTACTGGGAAATGATGTAGGTGTGGGCCCAGTTCCTGCTGAGCTGAGAGTCTGTTTCTCCTGTGGGTTCCATTTTCCACATGTTTAAAAATTATGCCTAGCATTTCTAATTTTCAGGAATTAACATTAGGGAGTTACCAATATGCTAACAATATTTCACACATGTATTTTAAGCCATAATTTATCTCCATGTGACTATATTTAGCTCCTTAACAAGGGGGCTTAGGGACCCAAATAGTTGGCATAACAAAAATCAAAGCAGGGGTGAGTCACATGATACGTTCAACTCCTAATAGTTTAATCAAGATAGCAGTAGAAGCTCTAGGTTAGATGGGATCTCAGAAGTCATCTTGACTTAGAAGTAAGATGTAAACCTGGCTGTGCTCAGACATTCATATGGGCATGTGTTAAATAACAATTTCCTCAGTCTTACCTACAAGGATTCCGAGTCATAGTTGGGGGTGAAGATTCAGTATTTATTTTTTAACTAAGCACTTGGATGATACAGCTAGACTGAGTACCAACATTCGGAAACCACTGATTCAGCCCAATCTCCAGGTTAGTTTATAAATTCCATCTGCACCTCACAGTAGCCAATCTCATTCAGCCCCTGTTTGAATGCTGCTAGTGATGCAAACATTTACTTTTAACACCCTCCCGACCCCCCATTATCAGGAAGGCCTTCCTTTAACTGAGCTAGTATGTGCTTGCTGCCTTGTGCCTTCTGCCTCCTGGGGTTACAGAGAATAAAGCTGATTTCTCTCTTTTATCATAGCCCTCCCTCCATAGGTTATAATTTGTAGGGAGCTACGTCTTCTCTTCTTCAGAAACATAGCCTCATTTAAACAATATTTTGAATATTCAGTAGGCTTAGATCACATTATGGATAAAGAGACATAAATCCAGCTGGCCTTCAACCAGGATTCCATCTGTAAGATTCTTCATTTATCCCTCGATTTCTTTCTTCTCCTCCTTTGGAAAGCTAACAGCTGTAACTTGGGATGGGGAGAAGCCTGTGATGAAAACACATGTAAATATACAGTTTACCTCTATCTGACTGTTATGGAGACACAAATTACACAGGTGACTTCTCATGCTAATATTAATGAGGGAGGACTGACTGGGAGGTGGGCACAGTGATAGGGGTGGAAGGAAGGAAGGAGTTTACACTTAGGTGGCAGAGAAAGTGTCAGAAGACACTTAGAGTTCTTAGGTCACTGGAGTGGATACCTTTTAGTAGGCCACCCTCCAAAGTAAGAAGAATGACTTGTAAAGGTGTGTTCAGTTAAATCTTAAAAAAGAGATAAAATGAAGGGAGGGAGGACAATGGGGGAAGAGTCTAACTCCATCCTGTTGCTTTTTTTATACATTCATGTTCATTTGAAAATCACATTTCATCTTCAGTATATCGTGACATACTTTGAAGAATGTGAATTAAAAAAAAAAAATCTTCTATTTCTCTGGCTACTGCTAAAATTCCCTCTAGAGGATTTCACTTATGTGGGGCTGTTAAAAAAAAAAAGACAATGACAAATTGAAGGCCGTGCAGAGAAACAAAGTGATAAAATGTTTAGAAAACAAGGTTTGTCAGAAAAGGTGAACCTAACTAGATATGTTCAGTCTGAAGGAAAAGAAAGAAAACTAAGGGACACTTGAGAATGATCCAGATTACACAATGAAATATACACTGGGACAGAAATCAATTATTCTCATTACCAAAAAGGACAGGTCTTGGGGTGACAGCTTTGAGCTCTGCAAGGAATAAATGATGTGAGGCTCAACATTAGAAAATACTTTTTTAAAAAAAAGTTTTAAAACATGCTATATGAGAACAGAAGGTAGGAGGAGGAATCAAGATCAGGTGTCAGGGGACAACACTGTGAAAACTTCTTTGACAGAAACATTTAAGGCTGAGATGGGATATCCATCCATCAGGATGCTTTATATATAAAATCAATCCCACTATATGCAGTCTCATAAATGTAGTATGAGAAAGCATGTGACTATAAATTATAACTGTATTGGTACCACAGTCTCTTCTGTATGTTGAAAATATAATACTGTAGTAATGGCCTTTGTTCACTAATTACCTGTGTTCACATGCATAATTTGCTATTGCTCTGGAATTTCTCTGTCCAGCCAAGGTAGAACTTCTCAATGATCCTACATATTTGTGGAACATGGATACTGAGTATGAGTTATGCGAAACGTATCATAGCTATATCTTGAAAGTTTCAGCAAAACAAAAACTATTTTTTTCCTGAAAGCAACTGAAAAGCTGACTCTTTTTCATATATCTCCATTTTATTTTCATCTCATTTCTTGACTATCCATTCACCTCTATTTCATGATACAGAAGTAAATAGGAACAAGAATTCTCAAGGTAACTTGAATTTTACCTTTTCCGAAGTAACGTGAATTTTACTTTGTCACTAATAGAGACATTGTATTCATAAGTGTTTCTTTTATAGACCTAGACAATTTAAGTGAAACTTAAACCTGTGATTCCAAAAGAGCCTTCATTTAGGGTACATAATTGGCTCTCTGTAGAGATCAAAGCATCTGCTTCCCATCTAATCTTACAAAAGAAATTCCTTGTGACCCAAAGCATTCCCTGTTTTATATTTTGGGGGTGAGTGCAAGTGAGTGTTAATTGAGGGAATCATGGGCAGTGATCCCTAACTTTACACAGCAAGCCTGAAAATCACCAATTATCCTCCTGATACTTTAAAAGGGTTACGATAACTTAGGTGCTTTAAAAAAAAACACAGGGTCCAGTTCATGGGACGAAATGTATTTGGAAAATATCAGTTGATAATGAGTGAAATACAAGTTCACTTTTACCTTTGTTTTTCTGTTTGGTTTTGGCCATTTAGTATTTTGAGGATGACATAATGGGTTCATATTATTCTAGCGCTGTGTTGGGCTTAGCCAGCCCAGAAAGAGGATCTGGCATGAAGACGGTAAAAAACAAACTCGTACAGGATTAGGGGACTCAGAGCTGTGAACTCTGCCCCTTCTATTATATCATTAGGAGAAGCCCTGTTATTAAGAATAAGAATTATTTTGTTTAAAATTATTAGTAAGTTTAACTCTTAAAGATCTAAAATATGTTTTCCCCAAAACAAAAGCCAGGCAGTAACCAGTCTTTGTTGGCTGTTGTATTAGTTTTAAAATTACAGTGTACTATTTTTAACCACAGAGAATGAAATGTTAATTTCAGTAACGGCCCCAGCGAGGACACTGCAGAGCAATAGGCTCATGTTAAAAGATGAGTGATCTCGTGGTTAGGGATGGGGTATGGATTTCTAATAGTCAAAGGTTTGAGAATAAGTGTAGTGCCTGGAATGTAGGACAAAGTAAACACGAGGACACGAGAAACACTTTATTTGTAGAATAGTCCATGCTTGCAGATTTTAGCACATAGAATCAATGCTAAGTTCATTAAAACAGCATTAGGAAGCCAAGGTGGCTAGACAGTGATCTCAAGTTGTATCTCTTTTCTACTTCCATTTTCCCAAAGTACTTGCGAAATTTCTCAAAGCTCGCCACTGACCCCCTGATCAATAATCTAACGACTTTTCCTCTGCCACTTTTTTTTTTGCGGTACGCGGGCCTCTCACTGTTGTGGCCTCTCCTGTTGCGGAGCACAGGCTCCGGACGCGCAGGCTTAGCGGCCATGGCTCACGGGCCCAGCCGCTCCGCGGCATGTGGGATCCTCCTGGACCGGGGCACGAACCCGCGTCCCCTGCACCGGCAGGCGGACTCTCAACCACTGCGCCACCAGGGAAGCCCCTTTGCCACGTCTTAATTGTTCATTCTCAACCCTTGGCATCTTTCCTCAAAGGCCCTCTTCCCTTGCCCTCCTTGGCCCTGAGCATCCTGATTCTTATGCAAACTCTGTTCTTCCTCTTTTCTATGAGCTCTTTCCACCCGAGTATCCTCTTGTAGCACTATTGTAATAGCCTCCAAATAAGTCCTCCTTATTATATAACCTTTACTATGGACCAGACTTTCAAGTGTCACTACTATGCTCACAACGCTTCAGTGGCCCTTCTTAAGGTTGATCAAGACTCAGATTTTAAGTCCTCCACAACCAACTTTATCACTAATGCTTTTTTTCATGAATCCTTTTCTAGCCAAACTGATCGGTACTCCCTGTCCATATTTCCTTCCACATGTTCAATCCTAAATTTATTGCAAGTGAATTCTCTCAGATTTTACCAGTATCCCCTCAGTAATCTACTTATTGTTTTCTTTTCTTAAATACTTACTATTTTCTTATAATTTTCAGCCACAAAAGATTTAAAGTGGTTGAAAAGAGTACTAACCATACAATGAAGCAAAAGAGTTTTAAAAATCAAAAATCTGGGTTGTTTTTTATCTTCCTCCTTTTGTTTTAATATCATGTGGAAAGTAAAAGCCCTT
Source organism: Neophocaena asiaeorientalis asiaeorientalis (assembly GCF_003031525.2). Taxonomy (NCBI): domain Eukaryota; kingdom Metazoa; phylum Chordata; class Mammalia; order Artiodactyla; family Phocoenidae; genus Neophocaena; species Neophocaena asiaeorientalis. The sequence goes on along the minus strand of NW_020172463.1, from coordinate 2,203,217 downwards.
TTAAGAGGTCATCAATAAATTTTAAAAACCCTAAGTTTTTCCTGAGAAAGAAAGGTTAAGCATTTCATGTTTACATATCTAAAACATTGAGCAGTTTCATGTATCATCTGACTCCAAAATTTTTTTTTTTTTTTTTTTTTTTGACTCCAAAATTTGATTTCCTAAAGCATAATATTTATTTATTGGGAGATAGAAATAGAGACTGTTACTAGCATTTGCAGTGTATACAATTCCTACCATTTTAGAATTAGTATGTTAATGTTGTGCTGAGAATCAGATGGTACCTCTTGAGTCAAAGTAGAAGAAATCGTTATGATTACAGGGAGTTTTTGAAAACACTTATCGGTCATTACATTTCTCTCTTTGCTCTATAGATTATCCCTTTAAACATCTTTACCGCTGTAGTAAGACGTTAGTGTAATTATTCTGTCTTATGTAGGTTGTGATTCTGAAGTTTCCCAATTAATACCTCAAGCTTTCAACAGAAATATATTTATGAAAATTTCTCTTCCCCTTCTTTCCCCGACTCCACTCCTTTTGCTATTTTTCCTAGGGTGCTGTCCCTGGCTATCTTCTCCCCCCACCATCTCCAGTCTGAGTGACCTTATTCATGTTTGTGACACCCCCTGTCACATGTGTACTATTATCTTCCAGTCAGACCTTTTTCTTGTGCATGGGACCCACATATATAAATATATGACAACATATATAGCAGACTGATATTCTGAAAATAGCAAGGACTTTGGAGTTAGAAAGATGTCAGTTTGGTCCTTTTAATTCTCATCTGGATGACTTTAGACAAGTTTGTGGCTGTCTCTGATCCTCATTTTCTTTGTGTTTAAAATGACGATATTGATTCTTCCTAAATATGGTTTTCTTAAGTATTAAACAATGTAACTCATGCAAAATGGCAAACAGAATATGATGGATAATAGATAATTAGTAAGCAACAGTAATCACTGTTATTAACTTTATCCTTTCTGGCTTGTAACAGACCTAGAATATGGAGACAAAGATGTACAAGTCTATTTAAAATGTACCAAAGAAAAATGTTGACTTTCTGTGTGTGTATATGCACCTATGAACCATTTGATTGTAACCCAATTGATTAATGTAAATCTAGGGGTTATTGTCCAGTAGGTCTCAAAGAAACAGGGGCAGTTTCACTCCACTATGAGGGACCTGGGAAATGTGGAGATGGAGAATGTGTTTCTGGTTGCCAACAGTGACTGGAGACTGCATGCTACTAGCATTTAGTGGGGTTGGTGTTATGGGGGCAGGCGTTTTAAATGTCCTGCAATGAGCAGGATAATCCCACCTACAAAGAATTTTCCTGTCCAGGATGCCAGTAGCACCCGCGATGAGGTAATCCCATGCAGTCCATCTGCCGCAGCTGTGGCTTGTCACTGTGAGGTCCCTGAGAATTGAGTCACTTTTAGGACCACCCTTCAAGCATAGGCCCGCATCAAGATCCATTGAGCTTAGTGCTTATCCCAGCCCTCTCAGGCCTTCTCTAGACCCAAGACTTAATAGCCAAGTATCTGAAACACTATATGGAAGAAGGTGATAAGCTTGCTCCTCTAAGGAGCACACAGAGGAAACGAATTCTTACTGGGTTAAGAGGGATTTAGGTCAGCTCTACAAAGAATGACTTGACTATAAGCGTTGTCAAAACTCAGGCATAGGTTACAAATGAAAGCCTTTAAATCTTCTTTGGAGGATATTAAGAATAGGATTACCCCTCTTATTAGAAATGTTATGGATATAATCCTATCTAGAAGTAGAAAGTGGTCTCAAATCGCCCCTTCTAGTACTGATATGTGAACACTAAGAGGCTAGTTAGCATTTTGGAAAATACATCCTTTCTAACTTGCTGTTATCCCTTTATCACACCCACCTCCCACTTTTACAAGCCCCAGACCTAAGAGAGAGCACGTTTCTCTTGAGGGTGGCCACACTTATGTTCGTCCCCTAAAGAACCGTAGCATTCAATTAGTGGGAAAGAATATAAGGATAACTCACTATACACCGTTGCAGTACACGCTATATATACCCAAATAATATTGCAGAAGGTTGTGTATACATAGAAGGTTATGTACATAAACACTAATCCATGTTAATGGTTCCTAGGCTATTTCTGTCAGTCTAAAGACACTGGGGAACGGTAAGCACCTTATTATTTTCAGGTTGTATGGCACAGTCATCCAGAGAGGTCTGTGATAACTTATGGCTAGAAAAAGCCATCAAATACCCATCTCCAGTTATTTTTGTTTTATGTCTTTGTATGTGTAGAATAGAAAGATTGATGAAAAGAAAATCTCAACCCCACTCTTTGCTTTTGATCTGGTTTTCTTAATGTCTAGCCACCAGTTTGACTGATTTTTTTCACTGGTTGCTTAGCTAAACTGCCCATGCTGACTGTGTTGAGTTGTTTGCTTGGTTGATTGCTTCTGTGATCGGCAACATGTAGAGAGAACTGACGCATCTAAGCCCTGATCTAGGGCCCAATTTCCTTATGGATTCATTAAAATGAAAACACCTTATCTCTGAACACAGTTTCACTTCATTGGTCTTGCTTCCTAGGTTTTAATGGTTCCATTGCATTGCTTCAAACTGCTGCATGTGCTTCCTTCTGTCTTTTGTAAGCTTAAATTGAAGGATAGCGTTTTTTGTTTGGAAATCATTTGTCCTTCAGCGTAATGACTTTGTGATTATGAGCACCTTGTGTATTTGAAAGGATCTCTCTTTAATACAAACCTTGTAAATAGCGTGTATATCACTGTTGGGTTAGTGCTGCACTCATTTAAAATTGTAACTTCTTTTATACAGAAAATTTACTTAACATTCTGATATAAACTTGTTTTAAATGTCTGAATCATTGATTCATTTGTCTAACAAATATTTACTAAAAGCAGGCTGTGTTCTAGGCATTGGGCTAGATACTGGGAATTGACAGATGAAAAAGGTTTGGTTTCTGACTCCTAGGAAATCAGTTGAATGGGGCAGATTGGTATATGAACAACTATAGTACAATGTGGTAAGTGTTATAATATCAATATGTAAAAGGTACTGTAAGAATACAGAAGTAGGGCACCTGACTCTCCTGGGAAGGAGGGGGGTGTGGAGAGAAGGAAACAAGAGTCAAGATGGAAGGATGCACAATTGAAGTGACATCTGAACTGAAATTCTAACAGTAGAATTTCATAGAATTTAATGAGTGAGGGTAGGGTAAGGGTAATGTAGATACATTTATCTCCTCATTATTAGTCTAACCATGTCTTTTTTTAGTAGTTAAGCAGGAATATATGAATGAAATGGTGTTCTTAAATGTAAATTGCTTTAGCTTGAAAATTTAGCAGTTACATCATTAGATTAGAGAGGTTACTCTCTTGGAGTATTTATTTTGGTGGGAAGGATAGGGATCATTTTAAAAGTGGAATAAAAAGTCCCCCCTTTTTACTTCTTACAGTATTCGCTATATTTTATAATAATAAATTCCATAAGTATCATAAGGAGATAACTCAAATGTTCCAGCCTTTTCAGTTCTCATTTCCTATAGTCATTTTGACAACATGGTTAAAATCCATGCAGTGAGTTCATATAAAAACTCTGATTATTTAACTGTCCCATGATTGAGTAAGACTTTATATTCATGAGAACTTTGGCATCTTATCCCTCAAATCAATAGAAAAAAATTAAGTATCCACTACATGCAATCATGGTCTAGGTACTGAGCAAGGTAATAGATTAGCTTAGGTGATATATAACGTTATATATGAAAGATATTAAAATCTTAAATGAGCACAACCCTAACTAACCTTACCTAATCATGCTACCCATATCCCTCTCTTCATGGAGTTTATAAATTGCATGGTCATTATTAGGTAGAGACACCTGAAGAAATTACCAAAAGGGAAAGGCAATAAAAAATTGATGCTACATGAATTGGGCAACCATATAATTTATTATCCAAAACCATGACATTTTGGAAAAGGAGGGGGTTGTATTAATAATTACGCACAAGGACAACAGGTATTAACCAAGGCTATCTTGGGCAAAACTCATCATTTTACAAATGAGTATAGTCCCACTATAAATGAATGACACAAATGATAAAAACTCTGCAAACAAAGGGAGAGATTACTTAGAGTGGAGACTGGGCAAAATGTTGATTAAAGAATAAGGAAGCCTTTTCATGCCTGAGTGTATCATAATCAAAAACGTCATCAGTGCTGCCTCCTCCAATAGTCGGGCTCCAAGTTTTCCAATTTTCAAGCTAAACTTGAATACAGTGCCTTCTTTTGTCCCTTGCTTGGAAGATTCCCATCCTTCCCAAGCCTGCCAGTGGCAAAAACTCAGGCATTGGTTCTGTCTTTGATGTTTGTGCCATGATGTCATAGACCAGCCCTTCCTTCTAACATACCCCTCATTCCCAGATTCTGTATCAGGCAGAGTCCTAGGCCCTCTGCTTGACTGTGAGGGACAACAGACAGCATTAATTTTAAGCAACTCATTTAACATCTCTGGATACCATACTTCTCATTTGTAAAATCAGAGGATTGGAGAAGATGATGTCATAAATGACAAAATGTTCTAACTTTATAAGAGAAGAATCCCCAGTAAATCCATAATAGTTCCTATGAAAATATTTCCCATTTCAAAACAAAAACAAAAAAGCAGATGAGGTTGCAAGTGGTAATCATCAAACACAAATTCTTACATTCAGTGTCTTAGACATAGTAATTGGTTGATGAAACAAGCCAAATTCCACATAACTGTATGCCTAACTGATTTAAACTAATTTTCTCCAATACCATTCTTATTAAACAGTGCTTTCATTTTTAAAATCTTTCTTTAATTTAAAGGTAAGAAAGTATTTTAAAAAGCCACTTTAATATATGCCATTTAAAATTCATTGGTATGGGGCTTCTCTGGTGGTGCAGTGGTTGAGCGTCCGTCTGCCGATGCAGGGGACGCGGGTTCGTGCCCGGTCCGGGAGGACCCCACATGCCACGGAGCAGCTGGGCCCGTGAGACATGGCCACTGAGCCTGCGCGTCCAGAGCCTGTGCTCCGCAGCGGGAGAGGCCACAGCAGTGAGAGGCCCGCGTACTGCAAAAAAATAAATAAAATTCATTGGTAAATGTAACTTATGGTATTACAAAATAGAGACAAATAGATAGCCATTCATACATTTATGTTATACATATATAAAGCTTTTATATAAAAATATGGCATAATTAAAAAGAATAAAATACCCAGGAATAAACCTCCTAAGGAGGCAAAAATACCTGTACTCTGAAAACTGTAAGGTGCTGATGAAAGAAATCAAAGATGACACAAACAGATGGAAAGATGTACCATGTTGTTGGATTGGAAGAATCAGTATCGTCAAAAGGACTCTACTACCCAAGGCAATCTACAGATTCAGGGCAATCCCTATCAAATTACCAATGGCATTTTTCACGAAACCAGAAGAAAAAATTTTTTAATTTGTATAGAAACAAAAAAGACCCCAAATAGCCAAAGCAATCCTGAGAAAGAAAAACAGAGCTGTAGGAATCAGACTCCCTGATTTCAGACTATACTACAAAGCTACAGTCATCAAAACAGTATGGTTCTGGCATATAGAAATATAGATCAACAGAACAGAATAGAAAGGCCAGAAATAAACCCATGTACCTATGGCCAATTAACCTAGGAAAAAGGAGGCAAGACAGTCTCTTCAATAAGAGGTGCTGGGAAAACTGGACAGCTACCTGTAAAAGAATGAAATTAGAACATTCTCTAACACCACACACAAAAATAAACTCAAAATATATTGAAGACCTAAATGTAAGGCTGGACACTGTAAAACTCTTAGAGGAAAACATAGAACACTCTTGGACATAAATCGAAGCAAGATGTTTTTTGGATCCACTTCTTAGAGTAATGAAAATAAAAGCAAAAATACAGTAAGTCCCCTAAGTACGAATGAGTTTCATTCTGAGACAGTGTTCGTAAGTCCAATTTGTTCATAAGTCCAGCAAAGTTAGCTTAGGTACCCAAATAACACAATTGGCTATATAGTACTGTAGTGTAATAGGTTTATAATACTTTCCACATAGATAATACATAAAAAAAATAAAATAAAACACTTTTAATCTTACAGTACCGTACCTTGAAAAGTACAGTAGTACAGTACAACAGCTGGCGTATGGGGGTTGGCATCAAGTGAACAGGCAAGAAGAGTTACTGACTAGAGGAGGGAGAGGAGGTGGGAGATGGTAGAGCTGAGGATCTTCAGCAATTACAGTAAGCTGTAATTTCACTCACACCTGACATTGATGGAACGCATGTTCACATGTTTGAAAGTTCACAACTTGAAGGTTCATATGTAAGGGACTTACTGTAAACAAATGGGACCTAATTAAACTCAAAAGCTTTTGCACAGCAAAGGAAAACCATAAACGAAACGATAAGACAACCCACAGAATGGGAGAAAATATTTGCAAACGAAGCAACCTACAAGGAATTAATCTCCGAAATATACAAATAGTTCATACAGCTCTATATCAAAAAAAACGAAAAAAACAGTCAAAAAATGGGCTGAAGACCTAAACAGACATTTCTACAAAGAAGACATACAGATGGCCAAAAGGCACAAGAAAAGTTGCTCAATATTGCTAATTATTAGAGAAATGCAAATCAAAACTGCAATGAGGTATCACCTCACATCAGTCAGAATTGCCATCATCAAAAAGTCTACAAACAATAAATGCTGGAGAGGGTGTGGAGAAAAGGGAGCCCTCCCACGCAGTTGGTGAGAATGTAAATTGGTACAACCACTATGGAGAACAGTATGGAGGTTCCTTAACAAACTAAAAATAGAGCTACCATATGATCCAGGAATCCCACTCCCGGGCATATATCTGGACAAAACCATAATTTGAAAAGATAAATGCACCCCAGTGTTCATTGAAGCACTATTTACAGTAGCTAAGACATGGAAACAACCTAAGGGTCCATTGACAGAAGAATTGATAAAGAAGATGTGGTATGTATTACAATGGAATGTTATTCAGCCATAAAAAAGAATGAAATAATGCCATTTGCAGTGACGTGGATGGACCTAGAGATTATATGCTAAGAGAAATAAGTCAGACATAGAAACACAAATATCATATGATATCAGTTATATGCAAGTGTCTAAAAAACATGGTACAAATGAACTTATTTATAAAACAGAAACAGACTCACAAACTTTGAAAACAAACTCATGGTTACCAAAGGGAAAAGGTCAGGGGGAGGGATAAATTAGGAGTTTGGGATTAACATATACACACTACTATATATTAAATAGATAATCAACAAGGACCTACTGTCTAGCACAGGGAACTCTACTCAGTATTCTGTAATAACCTATATGGGAAAGGAATCTGAAAAAGAATGGATATATGTATATGTATAGCTGAATCACTTTGCTGTACACCTGAAACTAACACAACAGTGTAAATCAACTATACTCCAATATAAAATAAAAATTAAATTAAAAAAGAAGTATGGCATATACTAGTGTGTGAACAGGCATGATAGAGACAGATCAGTACAGCTGATAAATAATAGCACACACAGATAACAAAATGGTATGACTTTGATATTTATTACTACACTGTAAATGTGATTTACTTAGGGCTATGGTCAAAGTAGGCCTTAAATGATGAGGAGGGGCAGGGAAGGAGAATATTTCTCCCCAGAGCTCACCTTGTATTTTCCTGTTGATAATGCTACTTTTAAAGAAAGGATGAAATGTGAGAGAAGATTGAAGAAGGGAAAGAGTAACGGGAAGCTAAAGAAAACGTTGAGAAAACTTCTCTAAACTGAGTTTTGTTACTTCAAACCTGGGGAAATTATATTAAGGATCTAAAATAAAAGCCTGTCACTCCTTTTGGTCCCCTACTTTGAGTACTACATAGAGCATATAATTCTGAAGCAAGAGAATGTTTTGTTTAGTAAGAAATGCCTCAGTATGTTTGGCAAGCTACCAAATACATATTCATTATTAGGACGGTTGTTATCCTAAAAAGACTAACACAAAATGAAAATACATTGACTCTAGTCTTACTGTAATACCCATGTTCATCACAAAATCATATTTCTCTAAGGAATATAGGAATGATTAAGGATAATATAATATCTCTGCCCTGTAAATTAGTGAAAACAGTATCCTTAAAACTTCTAACTCGTGTTCTGAAATACACCATATTCTTGATTCATAAGGAACAAACGTGATCTGTAAACTTATTTATAGTTTGAAGAGGGAACTAAGTCAATTTGTATATAACACTAGTTGATTTTTGGATGAATCCTGTAATCTTGTCCTCAGGTACAACACTGACAATATTCTGCACCTCTAATTAAACTTCATTTCCTTTTGGAAAACAAGAATGACGATGGTTGTAAATGCAGAGTTGTTTACAACCTATGGAGATCATGATTTATTACTTGTCCTGTATGTCTAGTGCCTTACAATTTATAAATGGATTTCACATATATCACTTAATCTGTGGGGAGGCAGTGTAGGAATTCTTAGGTAAGATTCAGATTAAATTTCATATATATACTCATAACAACATATATATATTCATATACATACATGTGCGTGTATATATACACAAAGGTATATATCTGTAACACTGGAGCAAAGCTTACTCTTTCTCTTTGGTGCTTTTAAATTCTGCATCTTGATGGAATGAACATCTACGGCAATCTAAGTCAATAGCCTCTCTTCTCTCTCTCCTTCATTTCTTCTTCCTCCCTTCTGCCTGCCTTCACTAGCTTGAACTTCCTGTTTCTCAGTCATTCATTTTCTTACGTTCTTATTCCTTTTTCACTGTATAAAATCACATATCCTCAAGAAAGCCCCTTTTCATAGGCATGAAAAGACCATTAGCTCTTTTCACTGTCTGGAAATTGCATCAATTTGGTAAATTTTGTGTGAGGGAACTGATTACAAAAATAATGGATGTGTCTTTGCTTCTTTGAGGTAATCTCCAGCAATACTAAATTTAACTACTAGGTCGTATGTATTTACTGATTGCCATCTAAAGTTTGGGGCCTTTTGACCCAGATTTATACTGCTGAAAATAAATACTACAAGAGATAAAGATAATGATGTGTCAGTTCAATCTAATCTAAGAGAGCAAACTTTGTCCAAATTTTCTTCCTTCTTCATTAAAACTTTAAACATGATTACCCTCTTTCCTTAGGAGCTATTTGTATTTCAGGAACATGCCAAATCATTTACTTTTTCCCTCCAAATCTTTTCATATATATATTTGAAATATAATTCAAAATAAACAGTTTCAGTTCCTTCAGTCTTAAACTTATATTAATTATACTAGACAAACTCTAATAACTGTGATTTTTTTTTATTTGTTCCCTTGGATTTTAGCATCAGGTGGTTTAGTATAATCTCTGATTTTGTCAATTTGTAGTTTCTATTTCTATATTTAACAATTTAGTTAAGGAAATGTGTTTATGCTTTAAGGATGTTGAGGATGAAATTCTGCATACAATGTGACCCAATGGTTTCATTGTTGAGGTGGTGGGTAGAAGGAGCTCTGGCTGTTTCAGGCACAGAAAGGTCTGAACTCACGTCTTACCCAGTTTCTTAACTTCCCTAAGCATGTTTTCTCATTTCTAAAATGAGAGGAGTGCTTCCCAGAATTATTGCAATGATCTAACTATATTACATAGGTCAAAAGGATTTCTAAAGGTTTACTCATAGAAGGCAATTGCTACTGCAAGACTCATAAGTTCTTTTTTTTTTTTTAATTGGGGTATAGTTTCTTCACAATGTTGTGCTAGTTTCTGCTGTACAGTGAAGTGAATCAGCTATTTGTATACATACATCTCCTCTTTTTTGGATTTCCTTCCCATTTAGGTCACCACAGAGCACTGAGGAGAGTTCCCTGTGCTATACAGCAGGTTCTCATTAGTTATCTATTTTATACATAGCAGTGTATATATGTCAATCCCAATCTCCCAGTTCATCCCACCTCCCCCTTTCCTCCTTGGTGTCCATACGTCTGTGTCTCCATTTCTGCTTTGGAAATAGGTTCATCTGTACCATTTTTTCTAGATTCCATACATGTGTTAATATGTGATATTTATTTTTCTCTTTCTGACTTATATCACTCCATATGACAGTCTCTAAGTCCATCCACATCTCTACAAATGACCCAATTTCCTTCCTTTTTATGGCTGAGTAATATTCCATTGTGTATATGTACCACATCTTCTTTATCCATTCCTCTGTCGATGGACATTTAGGTTGCTTCCATGTCCTGGCTATTGTATATAGTGCTGCAACAAACATTGGGGTACATGTGTCTTTCTGAATTATGGTTTTTCTCAGGGTATATGCCCAGGAGTGGGATTGCTGGGTCATATGGTAGTTCTATTTTTAGTTTTTTAAGGAACTTCCATACTGTTCTCCATAGTGGCTGTATCAATTTACATTCTCACCAACAGTGCAAGAGGGTTCCCTTTTCTCCACACGCTCCCCAGCATTTATTTTTTGTAGATTTTTTTGATGATGGGCATTCTGACCTGTGTGAGGTGACACCTCATTGTAGGTTTGATTTGCATTTCTCTAATAATTAGTGATGTTGAACATCTTTTCATGTGCCTCTTGGCCATCTGTTTGTCTTCTTTGGAAAAATGTCTATTTAGGTCTTCCACCCATTTTTTGATTAGGTTGTTTGTTTTTTTGATATAGGGCTGCATGAGCTGTTTGTATATTTTGGAGATTAATCCCTTATCAGTGGCTTCGTTTGCAAATATTTTCTCCCATTCTCAGAGTTGTCTTTTTGTCTTGTTTATGGTTTCCTATGTAAGGTTTTATACGTGTGAAGCAAACAAAAATAAAGTCCTTGTAATTTGGTGTCGTAGAAAGAAGGAATTCATTTTACTAGCTCAAACTTAATTTCATTTTCTTTATAGGAATTAATTTTGCTTGTTTTTTTATGGTGTCTGGTTTTTCTCAGTACACATTCATTCCCAGTTCACCGAGTCACTGGGTAGTCTCTGCTACTGCGCTGTGGGCCACCACGGTTAATAGCATGAGCCTGGAGCCAGGCTGCAAGGTACAAATCATTCTTCTATTGCTTTCTAGCTGTGTGACTTCAGACTACTTACTCAACTCTTTGTGCCACAGTTGCTTCATTTGTGTGCTAGAATCAAAACAAAACCTCCCTTTTAAGCTTGTGCACTTAAAGGAGTTAATATATACAAAGTACTTAAAGCGTGGCACATAACAAGCACTATGTGTTTCTAATACTAAAATGATTACACTATAGAAAAACATAGATAAACACACCTCAGACTTCCTACTACTATTGCTTCTAACCTCTCTTCATCATCCTAGAGTCATAAATTGCAAAGGTGAAGCAAGAGGATTTATGATTCACATTGATTAAAAACTGATGAGGGGGCTTCCCTGGTGGCGCAGTGGTTGAGAGTCTGCCTGCCGTTGCAGGGGACACGGGTTCGTGCCCCGGTCCAGGAGGATCCCCCTGGGATAATTTTTTTAAAATAATTTTTTTAAAAATGCTGCGGAGCGGCTGGGCCCATGAGCCATGGCCGCTGAGCCTGCGCGTCCGGAGCCTGTGCTCAGCAACGGGAGAGGCCACAACAGTGAGAGGCCGCATACTGCAAAAAAAAAAAAAAAAAAAAAAAAAAAAAAATTTGATGAGGTAAAGTGTTAAAGTATGGAATACATGTATTTACCATGTTTTTAGCTATCAAATTCACAATGTTTAGTTTTGCAGCATTAATTTGGGAGAATCTGGGGCCTAAAATCAGGCACCTCACATATGATGGACATGCCATAAATATTTGCTTTTGCTATTGATTATTTGAAATCCCTTCCAACTAGAGAAGATCCTGTTCTCTTCTGATTTAGGATCAATCTACTTGATGCCAAAATCGTCTGTTAACTAAACACTCTGCTGTACAACCATGTATAATTAAAATGCTTTACTGGGGACTTCCCTGGTGGTCCAGTGGTAAAGAATCCGCTTTACAATGCAGGGGATGCAGGTTCGATCCCTGGTCAGGAAACTAAGATCCCACATGCCACAGGGCAACTAAGCCGGTGTGCCACAACCACTGAGCTCACGCACCTCAACTAGAGCCCACATACTGCAAACTGCAGAGCGCATGCGCTCTGGAACCCATGTGCCACAACTACAGAGCCCATGTGCCCTGGAGCCTGGATGCCACAACTAAAGAAGAGAAAAACCCGCACACCACAGCTAGAGAGAAGCTCGAGCGCCACAACGAAGAGCCTGCGCACTGTGAAGAAAGATCCCGCATGCCTCAAGGAAAATCCCTCGTGCCGCAACTAAGACTGGATGCAGCCAAAAATAATAAATAAAATAAATAATTTTTTTAAAAACATGAATATAAAACAAAATGCTTTACTGTTTGGATGGATTATTTATTTATTTCCCGTTGAATTAGTACTATGCAAAAAAGCCAATCTCCTTATTAACTTTTAACTTACAGAGTTTTATTTATATATAAAAGGTACACAATAGAGCAAAGAACATTGACTGCCTAACATCGGCAATGTTCTACATGGTAGTGATAGGCTACTTTAATTTAAATCAGCAGGTCATTTCTTAGTGTCTACAATGTACTATGTTTGTACTTCATTCATAGGACTCTTATGAATAGCATTAACCACATCATGTCCAATAAAAGTGAAACAATGAGCATTTGAAATATTGGTAAGGATGTTTAAATAATTCTGGTGGGAAATGAAAATAGAAATTTAAAAATGACAGTGATGTTTAATATTTGCGTCACCTTGACTGAGCCATGGGGTGCCCAGATACTGGGTCAAACATTATTCTGGGTGTATCTGTGAAAGTGTTTGTAGAAAAGATTAACATCTTAATTGGTGGACTGAGTAAAGCAGCAGATTGTCCTCCCTAATGTCCTCATCCAGACAGTTGAATATCTGAAAAGAACAAAAAAATGCTAACTCTCTCTTGAGTAAGAGGGAACTCCTCCTGCCTGATTGTCTTAAGCTGCAGTGTGTTTTTTCCTGCTTTAGTACCCCATTTGAAACACTATCTCTTCTTGGGTCTGGAGCCTGCTGGCTTTCAGACTAGAATTTACACCATTTCTGGTGAGTCTCCAGCTTGCCAACTGCAGATTTGGGACTTCTCCAACCCCATAATCAAATAAAGTAATTAATTAATTAATTAATTCTGTTTCTCTGGAGAGCCCTGACTAAAACAGTGACCAAAAGCGTTTTTAAAAAATTTAATATCATTAATGAGATTAGTCATTCACATATTGTAATGGTTTCTGTGATGGATCAAAAATGAAATACATATGTGAAATTTGAACTCTATGTAATTGATAGATTGATAGATTGTACTGGTGATCAATAAGTGCTGAAGCAAAGTGATTGGTTAAGTTGAAAAGGAAAACTTTGGAAGATTAGTTTTAACAACAGATGGGTTAGAAATTTAATTCAGAAGAAGGCTAAACATTTATTCCAAACTTTCATAGACTAATCATGATAAAAGTCATGGGTAGAAATTGTTGCAAACTCCCAGATGTTTCCAGCAGTCCTGGTTTTGTCAGACTCTCATAACTTGGAGACAGTGGCGAGGGGTCAGACCTTTGAAGGGAGTGGTCCACAAACTTATATGCATCAGAATCACCTAAATGGCTGGTTAAAATGCAACTTGTTGGGCTCCAACCAGGGTTTCTGATTCAGTAGGCCTGAGGTGGGGCACAACATTTTGCATGTCTGACAAATACCCAGATAAAGCTGATGTTCCTGGCCTATGAGAACCACATTTTGAGAACCACTGTTCAACCTAAGGTGTTTCCTGAAATATCTTTATCATTAATCATGGTTGTTAAATGCCTCAACAGGTTTTCTTCAGAGAGATGAAATTGACTTTTTTGAAAAAAGATTCTTGGTCGAATGGGTATCAATAGAAAGAAGACCATACCTTCTTCTTTCTTCCTGCCTTATTTAAAGGTCTTTCAAACATGTAAACATTTGTAAGAACAATGGATACTTCTACATAATGAAATGCTTTGGGAATTGCAGTCTTAAACTTACCTTAAAAACAATTCAAATTTAATCACTCTGCACTTAAAAAACAATTAGAATTATGAATCACTTTTTGGAATCTGTTCATAAGTAGAGAAACTGCTTTTTATGCACAGCTTCAATTTAGCTGCCCAATTAATGTCATCACATAGAAATATAGAGGTAAAGCATGGTATCTTCATTTTTAAATTTCCTGGAAGTACTTGTAAATGTGTAGCTTCATGACTTGGTTTTAAATAATCACAGACTTGGTGAAGAAAATCTGATGACTCTTTCTATATACTGGCTCTAAACAGGGCATTTAGAATCCAAAAACAACAAGTATCAGATGGTTTTAGCTGTGTTTACATTTCCTGTGGAATTCTTTCTTTATGCAGTGCCAAATGATTATAGTTAACTTTCATTTCCTTGGGGATTATCAAGTTTGAGGATACTTCTGTTTCATGTCTTCCCTCCTTTACCCACTGGCTGGCTCCAAAAATGGCAAAGCTCAAATCAACCAGTTTTTCTGCAGATAACAGTTTTGTTTAAATGAGAGGTCAAAATTGCTTTTTGAAATTAAATGTGGGGCACATCCGTGGATTTCAGTCACATGTGCTATCTCTGCCTTCCCCTACCATAGAAAACTAAGAGTTGATTGTAATTATTTTATGCACTTTACATTTAAAAAATTTTTCCTTGTTGTTCTGGGATACAGAGTAACTCCTTGGGGAGAAAAAAATAGCCAAGTTATTGACTATTTTTAAAGAAAAGAGGCATAATTAAATATCACTCTGCAAGCCTGTGGAAGAAGCAAATCATGTATACATGATTTGCTCGTTGTATACAACTGCTGTGCAGTTGTCTGGAGATGGGAATTTGAGGGTCAACATAATAAGCAAATTTAGAAGTTATTATAACAGAAAGCAAATTGATCAAATGCATGAGAATAGTATTGGTGATTAGACTTGATAATCGTCTGCTAAAAATGCTCTGTAACTTAGTTTTTCCTTGCAATGTCCCTTAAATGGCATCAGGATCAATTGATTAACATTAAAATTTATTAGAAAGTGCTGGTGTCATGGAGTTCAAAAAGAAAGCCCTTTCAGCTTGGCTTTGGCTTCATCTATTCTGTTCTATTTGACATAGTTGAATACATATTTGGAACCCCCAGTGGTCTAAGTAAGCACTTGAAGTTTTTAATGATGGGTTGGAATATCCACAGACTTATTGCTGTTTGATGTCTTTTACTAAAAGGTTAGACAGCTTCAAAGCACGATTTGTTTTCTTTTCATACTTGTCTTAAACACCCAACATGGACTCTAAAATATGCTGTGGTTTAAAATATGGTTTCCATGGTCTTTAAGAGTTTTTCCCATGTGTAGGGGTCTTTCTGACCATTCTGATCACTCAGAAAGAATGTCCAGAGGTGTTAAGGAAACTGATATTAGTGGAATATCACAAGTATCAGTGGAGAGTCTGAAGACCTCACGTCTAGTATGGCACAGTTATTAGATGGGTGACCCTAGGCAAGGCATTTCACATTTTAATTCTTCAACTCATTCTGTTCAATCAACTAGCTTTTAGTTTTCATTTGAAAACCAATCTCAGATACAGATACCACCGTAATAGGGTGTGTTGACCCTGTTTCTTTCTTGTGAAACTGTGAGCTCCAAGAGGATATGAACCATACCTCTCTGATTCATAATCATGTTCCCAGTATTTAGAGCAGTGCCTGACATCTAATAGGTGCTTGATGAATATTGGTTGAAGGAGTAAATGATTGAATGAATACATGAATTAGTAAAATAAAGTGTAATTGTTTCCACGTATTCTCTTGATATTTAACACCAGATATGGGATTCCTTTTTTTCTCTCCTATTAGTTTGATGATATGGTTGTTCTAAGACTGCATAAATTCTCAAAGCAGATTTTACATTTGTTTTCAAGAGCTTATGTTCTCTATAAAGCCGAACAGCATAGTTTGCAAGTAATCCTTAAATGCCAAACCCATCTACTTTAGATCCATAAAGGTTATGATGGAACTAAAAGTCTTGAGCCAGTTCTGGCTCCCTTCCCAACCAGATCATCAATATACAATGTACAGCCAGGCAAAGAATGCTGTATATTAATAGAGCTTGTATTATTTCTTCACCCTCGGCCTCACCTACCTACTTTCCCTGCTTTGCTGCCTTTGACTTCTTTACCATTTCTAGATGTTGTTATCCACTGTTAAAAGAGTAACTATCCCACATAAGTATAAAGCCGGATGGATATTTGTGACACATTCCAAGTAGTGCTTTTACTT
This sequence comes from Neophocaena asiaeorientalis asiaeorientalis, assembly GCF_003031525.2. NCBI lineage: Eukaryota > Metazoa > Chordata > Mammalia > Artiodactyla > Phocoenidae > Neophocaena > Neophocaena asiaeorientalis. Next base: position 2,186,807 of record NW_020172463.1, on the reverse strand, counting down.
TATATTTGAAAATTTTTTTTCAAGCTTTAATACAGCTTTTTGAAAATAATTTGATACTATATATCAAGAGCCTTAAAACTGTTTATAATCAGTAATGTCACTTCTAGGAATTTAAGGAAATAGTCACAAATATGGGCAAAAATTTGACCTTGTTTGTTGCAGCATGATAAAAGCTGAAACATTTTAGTCTACGCTGAAATGTATACTAATAGGAAAATGATTAAATAAAGTAGGATATATTAGTGGTGTGCAGTGATCAAAATCATGCATTTGAAGACACTGTATGCGTCAGAGAAATTTACATATAATTTGATTGTATCAAAATATCAAATTATATTCATAGAAAGAATATGGAAGAGTAAATCATAGGAGACCATATTCCTCTTAATATTTTCATTATGAGACTATAATATTCTTAAAATCGTAAAAAATTACTTTAAATAAAGTGAGGAAGTAGATTCACTCCTAGAGTCCCCAGAAGGATAACATTTGTTTTTTCTGTTTTTTTGTTTTTTTAATGGTGCATGTATCATTTCAAGATAATTAAAAATGTCAATCTCATTCTTAATATTTATACCAAGTAAAGTATTCAAAGTTAGAGAAAAACGAGTACATAAAACTTTATCTCAGAATTATCTCTGAAAGTAAAGCTCCTTTAAATTACGGATGCATGTCTAAAATAAAATTGGATCGTTGAGATGTGCATTTTGCCCAGTTATCACAGTGGGAGCTACTTCAAGGAGGCAGCCCTAAGAGAGCACTGTGTTGTTGAGACCATCTGGACACAGTACGTGTGACTCAAAGCAGCTGTGTGGCTGACAGTGTCTTACTGCTCTGGCCTGGTGTCAGGCCTGAGCCTCTGAGGTGGGAAAGCTGAGTTTAGGATATTGGACCACCAGAGAGCTCCTGGTGCCACATAATATCAATCAGCGAGAGGTCTCCCAGAGACCTCCATCTCAATGCTAAGACGCAGCTCCCTCCACCTAACGGCCAGCAAGCTCTAGTGCTGGACGCCCCATGCCAAACAACTCTCAAGGCAGGAACACAACCCCACCCATTAGCAGAGAAGCTGCCTAAAATCATACTTTCACAGGCACCCAAAACACACCACCAGATGCAGACCTGCCCAAGAGAAAGACAAGATCCAGCCCCACCCACAAGAACACAGGCACCAGTCCACTCCACCAGGAAGCCTACACAACCCATTGAAGCGACCTTACCCACTGGGTTGGCACCAAAAACAACAGGAACAACGAACCTGTAGCCTGCGAAAACAAAACCCCCAAAACAGTAAGTTGGGCAAAATGGGAAGACAGAGAAATATGCAGCAGAGGAAGGAGCAAGGTAAACACCCACCAGACCAAACAAATGAAGAGGAAATAGGCAGTCTACCTGAAAAAGAATTCAGAGTAACGATAATAAAGCTGACCTAAAATCTTGGAAATACAATGGAGAAAATACAAGAAACATTTAACAAGGACCTAGAAGAACTAAAGAGCAAACAAACAAAGATGAACTACACAATAAAGGAAATTAAAAATTATCTAGAAGGGATCAATAGCACAATAACTGAGGCAGAAGAACGGAGAAGTGAACTGCAAGATAAAATAGTGGAAATAACTACCACAGAGCAGAATAAAGAAAAAAGAAAAAAAAGAATTGAGGACAGTCTCAGAGACCTCTGGGACAACATTAAATGCACCAACATTCGAATTATAAGGGTCCCAGAAGAAGAAGAGAAAAAGAAAGGGACTGAGAAAGTATTTGAAGAGATTATAGTTGAAAACTTCCCTAACGTGAGAAAGGAAATAATCAAGTCCAGGAAGTGAAGAGAGTCCCATACAGGATAAATCCAAGGAGAAACATTTCAAGAAACATATTAATCAAACTATCAAAAATTAGAGCTTCCCTGGTGGCACAGTGGTTGAGAGTCCACCAGCCGATGCAGGGGACACGGGTTCGTGCCCCGGCCCAGGAAGATACCACATGCCGCAGAGCGGCTGGGCCCATGAGCCATGGCCGCTGAGCCTGCGCGTCCGGAGCCTGTGCTCTGCAATGGGAGAAGCCACAACACTGAGAGGCCTGTGTACTGCAAAAAAAAAAAAAAAAACTGTCAAAAATTAAATACAAAAAAAACTATTAAAAGCAGCAAGGGAAAAATAACATACAAGGGAATCCCCATAAAGCTAACAGCTGATCTATCAGCAGAAACTCCGGTAAGCCAGAAGGGAGTGGCAGGACATATTTAAACTGATAACAGGGAAAAACCTACAACTAAGATTATTCTACCCAGCAAGGATCTCATTCAGATTCGTCAGAGAAATTAAAACCTTTACAGACAAGCAAAAATTAAGAGAATTCAACACTACCAAACCAGCTTTATGACAAATGTTAAAGGAACTTCTGTAGGCAGGAAACACAAGGAAAAGACCTACAAAAAACAAACCCAAAACAATTAAAAAAATGGTAATAGGAACATGCATATCGATACTTACCTTAAATGTAAGTGGATTAAATGCTCCAACCAAAAGACACAGACTGGCTGAATGGATACAAAAACAAGTCCCATATATATGCGGTCTACAAAAGACCCACTTCAGACATAGGGACACATACAGACTGAAAGTGAGGGGATGGAAAAAGATATTCCATGCAAATGGAAATCAAAAGAAAGCTGGAGTAGCGATACTCCTATCAGAGAAAGTAGACTTTCAAATAAAGACTATTACAAGAGACAAAGAAGCACCCTACATAATGATCAAGGGATCAATCCAGGAAGAAGATATAACAATTGTATATAGTTATGCACTCAACATAGGAGTATCTCAATAGATAAGGCAAATGCTAGCAGCCATAAAAGGGGAAGTCGATAGTAACACAATCATAGTAGGGGACTTTAGCACCCCACTTTCATTAATGGACAGATCATCCAAAATGAAAATAAATAAGGAAACACAAGCTTTAAATAACACATTAACATGATGGACTTAGTTGATATTTATAGGACATTCCATCCAAAAACAACAGAACACACTTTCTTCTCAGATGCTCATGGAACATTATCCAGGATAGATCATATCCTGGGTCACATTTCAAGCATTGATAAATTGAAGAAAATTGAAATTGTATCAACAGATTTCAATCGGTTGTTTCCGACCACAATGCTATGACACTAGATATCAATTACAGGAAAAAAAAAAAACTCTAAAAAATACAAACACATGGAGGCTAAGCAATCCGGTACTAAATAACCAAGAGATCACTGAAGAGATCAAAGAAGAAATCAAAAAAATACCTAGAAACAAATGACAATGAAAACACGATCACCAAAAACCTATGGTATGCAGCAAAAGCAGTTCTAAGAGGGAAGTTTATAGCAATACAATCCTACCTCAAGAAACAAGAAACATCTCAGATAAACAACCTAACCTTACATCTAAAGCAGTTAGAAAAAGAAGAACAAAAAAGTCCCAAAGTTAGCAGAAGGAAAGAAATCATAAAGATCAGATCAGAAATAAATGAAAAAGAAATGAAGGAAACAGTAGCAAAGATCAGTAAAAATAAAAGCTGGTTCTCTGAGAAGATAAACAAAATTGATAAACCACTAGCTAGACTCATCAAGAAAAAAGGGGAGAAGACTCAAATCAACAGAATTAGAAATGAAACAGGAGAAGTAACAATTGACATTTCAGAAATACAAAGAATCATTTGGGATTACTACAGGCAACTATATGCCAATAAAATGGACAACCTGGAAGAAATGGATAAATTCTTAGAGAAGCACAACCTTCTGAGACTGAAGCAGGAAGAAACAGAAAATATAAACAGATGAATCACAACCACTGAGATTCAAACTGTGATTAAAAATCTTCAAACAACAAAAGCCCAGGACCAGATTGCTTCATAGGCGAATTCTATCAAACATTTAAAGAAGAGCTAAAACCTATCCTTCTCACACTCTTCCAAAATATAGCAGAGGGAGGAATTCTTGGAAACTCATTCTATGAGGCCACCATCACCCTGATACAAAAAACAGACACAGATGCCATAAAAAAAGGAAACTACAGGCCATGATCACTGATGAATATAGATGCAAAAATCCTCAACAAAATAGTAGGAAACAGAATCCAACAGCACATTAAAAGGATCATACACCATGATCAAGTGGGGTTTATCCCAGAAATGCAAGGATTCTTCAATGTACACAAATCAATCAATGTGATACACTATATTAACAAACTGAAGTATAAAAACCATATGATCATCTCAAGATGCAGAAAAAGCTTTCGACAAAATTCAACACCCATTTATGATAAAAACTCTCCAGAAAGTGGTCAGAGAGTGAACTTAACATAATAAAGGACATATATGACAAACCCACAGCCAATGTCATCCTCAATGGTGAAAAACTGAAACCATTTCCTCTAAAATAAGGAGCAAGACAAGGATGGCCACTCTCTCCACTATTATTCAACATAGTTTTGTTAGTTTTAGCCACAACAATCAGAGAGAAAAACAAATAAAAGGAATCCAAATTGGAAAAGAAGAAGTAAAGCTGTCACTGTTTGCAGATGACATGATACTATACATAGAGAATCCTAAAGATGCTACCAGAAAACTACTAGAGCTAATCAATGAATTTGGTAAAGTAGCAGGATACAAAATTAATGCACAGAAATGTCTTGTATGCCTATACACTAATGATGAACAATCTGAAGAGAAATTAAGGAAACACTCCCATTTACCATTTCAAAATAAAGAATAAAATACCTAGGAATAAACCTACCTAAGGAGACAAAACACCTGTATGCAGAAACTATAAGACAATGATGAAAGAAATTAAAGATGATACAGACAGATGGAGAGATATACCATATTCTTGTATTGGAAGAAGAACATTATGAAAATGAGTCTACTACCCAAAGCAATCTACAGATTCAGTGCAATCCCTATAAAACTACCAATGGCATTTTTCACTGAACTAGAACAAAAAAATTCACAATTTGTATGGAAACACCAAAGTCCAGGAGTAGTCAAAGCAATCTTGAGAAAGAAAAATGGAACTGTAAGAATCAGGCTCCCTGACTTCAGACTATACTACAAAGCTACAGTAAATCAAGACAATATGGCACTGGCACAAAAACAGAAATATAGATCAATAGAACTGCATAGAAAGCCCAGAGATAAACCCACACACATATGGTCACCTTATCTTTGATAATGGAGGCAAGGATATACAATGGAGAAAAGACAGCCTCTTCAATAAGTGGTGCTGGGAATACTGGACAGCTACATGTACAAGAATGAAATTAGAACACTCCGTAACACCATACACAAAATAAACTAAAAATTGATTAAAGACTTAAATGTAAGTTCTGACAGTATGAAACTCTTAGAGGAAAACATAGGCAGAACACTCTTTGACATAAATCACAGCAATATCCTTTTTGACCCACCTCCTAGAGAAATGGAAATAAAAACAAAAATAAACAAATGGGACCTAATGAGACTTAAAAGCTTTTGCACAGCAAAGGAAACCATAAACAAGACTAAAAGACAACCCTCAGAATGGGAGAAAATATTTGCAAACAAAGCAGTTGATGAAGGATTAATCTCCAAAATTTACAAGCAGCTCATGCAGCTCAATATCAAAAGCACAAACAACCCAATCCAAAATTGCACAGAAGATCTAAATAGGCATTTCTCCAAAGAAGATATACAGATTGCCAACAAACACATGAAAGGATGCTCAACATCACTAATCATTAGAGGAGTGCAAATCAAAACTAGTGAGGTATCACCTCACACCAGTCACAATGGCCATCATCAAAAAGTCTACAAACAATAAATGCTCCAGAGTGTGTGGAGAAAAGGGAACCATCTTGCATTGTTCCTGGGAATATAAATTGATACAGCCACTATGGAGAACAGCATAGAGGTTCCTTAAAAAACTAAAAATAGAACTACCTTATGACTCAGCAATCCCACTACTGGGCATATACCGTGATAAAACCATGATTCAAAGAGAGTCATGTACCACAATGTTCACTGCAGCACTATTTACAATAGCCAGGAGATGGAAACAACCTATGTGTCCATTGACAGATGAATGGATAAAGAAATGCAGCACATATATACAATGGAATATTATTCAGCCATAAAAAAGGAACAAAATTTCGTTATTTGTAGTGAGGTGGATGGACCCTAGGGTCTGTCATACAGAGTGAAGTAAGTCAGAAAGAGCAGAACAAATACCACATGCTAACACATATATATGGAATCTAAAAGAAAAAATGATTCTGATGAACCTAGTGGCAGGACAGGAATAAAGACACAGATGTAGAGAATGGACTTGAGGACACGGGAAGGGGGTAGGGTAAGTTGGGATGAAGTGAGAGAGTAGCACTGACATATATACACTACTAAATGTAAAATAGATAACTAGTGGGACACAGCTGCATTGCATGGGCAGATCATCTTGGTGCTTTGTGTCCACCTAGGGGGTGGGAGGGAGATGCAAGAGGGAGGGGGTATGGGGATATATGTATACATATAGCTGATTCACCTTGTTATACAGCAAAATCTAATGCAACATTGTAAAGCAATTATGCTCCAATAAAGATGTTAAAAAATAAAATAAAATTGATACATATGCAGTGACAGTACTGCTAACAGTATGGAAAATGTTTTCATTATTATGTCCACTTTAAAAATTCAATTGTATAATTTATATTCATCAATATGTAATTCTATAAAGTTTACATACAGGCAACGACAAAAAGGAAATCGGAGGATTTTAAGGTTTCATTAAATTAAATTAAATATTCGTGCTGCATACTAGATGTTGGTAACTACTGATGAAGAGAGAAATTAAGAATGGCTGGTTGTTGTGTGTATGTATGTCTATCAACATGTGTACATACATATATAATGGCTATATAAGTGTGGTTTCTCAATAATATATCAATATTCATAGTTGGAATGAGGGACAATGGACAGGTAAACTCAATAGTTAAATAGACACTCTCACATAGCCTTTGCATATTTTATTCTCCATGTGTTACAAGCTGAAAGGCTGTGAAATATAACCCCTGAAATGTACTGCTTACCCGCCAGTAGCACCTGATTATTCCTGCCATGTTGGCTCCATGAAAATGTCAAGTAAACATTGAAATGTATCTATTGTGTGAGCTGTTGGTAGCTTTGCTATGATAAAGTTTGTAGCCATTTTGAAAGAAACCTGAAGAATATCAGGAGAAATTCATGTAATAAGCACCGAAATATCATGTAATAACCACTAAAAGGGAAATCAGCCATGATACCTAGGAAGCTTTAAGTGAACCGTATGGTTCATTCACACTTATATAACTTTTGGAAACATTGAGGCTTTTGCTTTCTGTATTTGTTCTTCACTGCTTCTGTTGGTAATAGTGTTAACACTTTCCTTCCATTGAATCAGTTAAGTCAAACCACTGAATCAGTTTATTAAGTAGTACTCTTTAAACATGGTACTTGTTATAGGGTCTCTTAATTACTTATTTAACAGTGAAACCTCCATGAAGTGAAGCCTCAGTTTTTATTCGGAAATCATTTATGGTCTTCTCAGTTACGACTTACAACCATAGTTCCAACTTCAGCAAAAAACTTGGGAACATATCTGTATCATCTATGTTACAAATGAAATAACTGTATTATCAATATAGTTTAATGATGTCTCCATAAAGGTGGTCCCAAAAGCCATAAAGTAGTTAACATTGACTGAAGAACAAGAATAATAACAAAAGAGGTGAGGGATAGGATTTACTTGACTCAGTATAATTCTGGGTAAATTATTTAACCCATGTCTCCTTTTTGCTATCTTAAAAACAAATGAAATAATGTATGTGAAAAATAATGTGTAAAGTGCTTCCCAAATATTGTTACTGTTGCTATTGAGAGGGAGAAGGAAGAAGGTCCAGTGAGTGAGACAGAGAAGTAGAAACTGTAGAATAAAGACAGGAGTGGACACTGTCACAGAGGCCAAAGGAAATGAGTCTCAGGAAATGAGTGTCAGCACCTTTGGGTGTTAAATTTCCAAATCATTGGTGCCCTCTGAGAATGCTACTTGAATAAACGCTGAACTCGGTTATTTAGAACTCAGGTAGAAAAGAATGAGCAGGCAATTGGAAAATGGAAGTAGTGGATATTTTCAAAAAATATATGTCTGCATATATTCTCATGATGAGAGATTAAATTACAGTGGAGGATGAAAAGAAGGGTATATTAAAATATTATAAGTAAGGTAAACATGGAAAAATGTCCTAGATAACCAGACTACTCAAGTTCATCCAATATTTGGAAATTGAATACATTTCGTTTTACTTAGGAGAGTTTTGAAAAAAATGCTCCAAATTACTGTCATGTCATTTGTGCCTATTGTTTTTTCATTGCTACTTAAGCTGTTTTCTTTCATTTTTTTCTTTTCTTTTGCTTGATACGGTTGCCTACTTTTGAATCCACAATCTTCTGTGAACATTATTTAATATTTAATTGAGCTTTTAGCTCTCTGTTTTCTCTGGTATTAGTCATTTTCTTTTTAAAATCTTCTGTGAATCAAGTTGATCTTTTCATGAGAATCACTATAAAATAACCAGTTCAAATGAGTTCAGGGATAATTTCTGTTTTCTTAAAATAATATTGTTTTAAGATATGTCAATATTAGCATATTGAAGAGGTACACTTACAAATGAACATAATAAAGTGGTTGTTGAATATGCCATTCAGTTAACATTTTTTTCAATTAATTTTTATTCTGAGATAATTGTAGATTCACATGCAATTCTAAGATGTAACACATAGAGATTGAATTTACCTTATTCCCACAAAGGTAACATCTTGTGAAAAGGTAGTGCAACATCATAAGCAGGATATGAATATTGGCAGAGTCAAGATACAGACATTTTCTTAACCACAAAGATCCCTTTTGGAGCCACAACATTGCCCTCTCACTTAATCCCCCTTTGACAGCCAGTAATCTGTTCTCCATTTCTATAATTTTATCATTTCAAGAATGTTATATAAATGGAATCATTCACTATAAAACCTTTTAGGATTGGCTTTTTTCATTCAGCATAGTTCTCTGGTAGTTGATGCAATCTATTGAATGCTTTAGTAGCTTGTTCCTTTTCATTGCTAATTAGTATTTCATGGTATGGATATACCATAGTTTGTTGAACCATTCACTGTTGAAGGACAGACACGGGTTGTTTTTAATTTGGGGCTGTTACACATCAAGTGCTATAAACATTCATGTGCCAGCTTTTGAGTGAACACAGTTTTTCACTTGTCTGGGGTAAATGCCCAGGATTACAATTGCTGGGTTGTATGGTAGTTGTATGTTCAGTTTTTAAAGAAACTGCCAGGTTATTTTCCAGAGTGGCTGTACCATTTTACATCCCACCACCAATTCTATAAGTTACAGAGTTTCTCAGCACCCTTGCCACAATTTTATGTTTTCACTGTTTCCTTTTAGCCATTGTGGTAGGTATTAAACGTAGTGATATCTCATGGTGGTATTAGTTTGCATTTGTGTAATGGCTAATGACTCTGAACATCTTTTCATGTGCTTATTTGCCATCTGCATTTTTTTTTTTATTGGTAAAATGTCTCTGTCAGTTGCCCATTTTATAATTGAATTGTTTGTTTTTTACTTGATTTTGGGTTCTTTCTTATTCTAGAAGTTAGTCCTTTGTCACATACATGGTTTGCAAATATTTTCTCAGTCTGTACTTTGTCTTTTCATGTTCTTAATAGGGTCTTTCACAGAGCAAATAGTTCTAAATTTTTGAAGTTCAGTTTATCATGTTTTCCTTCTATGTGTTGTGCTTTTGGTGCCAAGTCTAAGAATTCTTTGGTAGCCCCAGATCTCAAAGATTTTCTCCTCTGTTTTCTTCTAAAAGGTTTATACTTTATAGTTTTACATTTTATATTTGTCTATAATCCATTTTGAGTTAATTTTTGTAAAACGTGAGGTTTAGGTCTAGGTTCATTTTTAAAATTTATTGTTGATTTATTTATTGCCTATGGATATCCTGTTGCTCAAGCATCTTTTGTTGAAAAAGCTATCTTTCTTCCATTTAATTGCACTTGTCCCTGAACCAAAAATCAGTTGGGCATATTTGTGCTCCTTTTACTGTATTTAAGTATCAGTATATATTGGGGTCTATATGTGGAAGGAGGGGCATACTTACTGCTCATTGCCTTCTTTTTTCTTTTGACTTTTTTTTTTTTTTACATCTTTATTGGAGTATAATTGCTTTACAATGGTGTGTTAGTTTCTGCTTTATAACAAAGTGAATCAGTTATACATATATATATGTTCCCATGTCTCTTCCTTCTTGTGTCTCCCTCCCTCCCACCCTCCCTATCCCACCCTTCCAGGCGGTCACAAAGCACCGAGCTGATCTCCCTGTGCTATGCGGCTGCTTCCCACTAGCTATCTACCTTACGTTTGGTAGTGTATATATATCCATGCCTCTCTCGTGCTTTGTCACAGCTTACCCTTTTCCCTCCCCATATCCTCAAGTCCATTCTCTAGAAGGTCTGTGTCTTTATTCCTGTCTTACCCCTAGGTTCTTCATGACATTTTTTTTTTTCTTAAATTCCATATATATGTGTTAGCATATGGTATTTGTCTTTCTCTTTCTGACTTACTTCACTCTGTATGACAGACTCTAGGTCCATCCACCACATTACAAATAGCTCAATTTCATTTCTTTTTATGGCTGAGTAATATTCCATTGTATATATGTGCCACATCTTCTCTATCCATTCATCCGATGATGGACACTTAGGTTGTTTCCATCTCTGGGCTATTGTAAATAGAGCTGCAATGAACATTTTGGTACATGATTCTTTTTGAATTATGATTTTCTCAGGGTATATGCCCAGTACTGGGATTGCTGGGTCATATGGTAGTTCTATGTATAGTTTTTTAAGGAACCTCCATACTGTTCTCAACAGTGGCTGTATCAATTTACATTCTCACCAACAGTGCAAGACGGTTCCCTTTTCTCCACACACTCTCCAGCATTTATTGTTTCTAGATTTTTTGATGATGGCCATTCTGACTGGTGTGAGATGATATCTCATTGTAGTTTTGATTTGCATTTCTCTAATGATTAATGATGTTGAGCATTCTTTCATGTGTTTGTTGGCAGTCTGTATATCTTTTTTGGAGAAATGTCTATGTATGTCTTCTGCCCATTTTTGGATTGGGTTATTTGTTTTGTTGTTATTGAGCTGCATGAGCTGCTTATAAATTTTGGAGATTAATTCTTTGTCAGTTGCTTCATTTGCAAATATTTTCTCCCATTCTGAGGGT